>NC_083469.1:6869918-7100879 GCF_030014155.1 Tachysurus vachellii | reverse complement strand
AAGGTGTCTGATCGACAGGAGTTAAACATTCTGCATGTTTTGTGTGTAAAAAGGAAAATTCTTTTATTATAAAATGAGTTTTAAAAATTATACAGGTGGCTCCAATAGTGTCTGGATTATATCTGCAAGATCCATCCTGCAGTTAGAAAGAGAGGTGAGAAATCACCTTTTATTAAAGGTTTATTAAAGGATATACAACAAAGGCAAAAGAAATCAACATTTCTGACATTTATTTTTGACATTATTTTATTTTATTTTAAACAAACTTTTAATAAAGTTTGTTTCAGTTTTCCACTCACATGAGCGTCTTCTGTGTCCAATCCACCATTGTCCATCCAGCCTCCATCACAGCCCATGTTACCAAATTTCCAAGAGCAGTCTACTAGCTGCTGCTCCCTGAGTGACACCAGTTTTGCAGTTTTCCTGAATGTCTGACCCTCCAGTGCCCCCGTCTGAGAGAGGATTAATGGAAGCAGAATAGAGAAAAAATTATTGTCTTGTGCTAGACACCATACATTTAGAAGATGACAAATGCGGACAAAGGTAGTAATGTGGAGCTTTATGAAATTTTGTACTGAAGGGAATTAAAGGCTAAATGGCAGTGGGCAAGGCAAGAGCAGTAAGTATGTGCAGTAAGTATATTCTGAATTAAATATATGAATATTAAATATAATGAATTCTGAATTTATACTGAATTTAAATCCTTTGATATATAATAATCAGTTCAAAATCTCCTATTTCTCCTTACCGCACTGAAGGCCCAGCAAGAACCACACTGCAACTGGTTTTTAACCTCAGTCACATAGCCATAGTTCCTCCAGTCAACAGTCTCTGGCAGAACAGCTCCTCCTACCTGTCAGAGGAATGTTACTGCACTGTGTTTCTTGGTCTTGTTGAAGGCTCCCAGGCAGCCCTTAAAAGCAGACTGTCTGTATTCCTGGTTGTTCTGTTAGACAGAAATGGTGGAAAAAAATTACAGCACTTTACTTGTAAGGCTCTCCATAGACAAAGGTTATGCCTCAGACCAAGCAAGGCTTACACATAGGGTTGCAAAATTTCCACTTTCCATGGGAATTAACGGGAATATATGGGAATTAACGGGAATATATGGAAATAAACTGGGAATTTTTAAAAAAAAAATGCAGAGTTGCCTATAACAAGGAACTTAAATGTAGTTAAAGAAATCTTGTAGCATAATTTTATTTAAAACTACAAGATTTAAGGCAATTTAAAAAAATAAGTTGACTTGTACCCTGCATTCCTCAGACACTTGCACACTGCTTACTGGAGGGCCATCGAGGCCACACCCCCCTGCATGTACTTGCATTCTTCCATAACATGCGCAGTAACACTATTTTAGGGTCATTTAACTAGTTGCTTATTAGCATGAATATTAATAGAATATTGGCTATTTATTAGTACTTATTAAGCACATATTAATGCCTTATTCTGCATTACCGTATTCTACATTCTTAATTGTACCCAATACCTAAACTTAATAACTGCCTTACTAACTCTTATTAAGCAGTAAATTAGGAGTGTTACCACATTCACAGATAATTTGATGACTCTCCCCCACACACTCACCGAAATAAAAAAAAATCCTCCATATCAGTTAAGGGGGATTCACCTCCATTTTCCAGGCCTTGACTACCACAGAAGCAGAGACCCAATAAGCTTGAGAAAAAATGCTTCATTTTACATTTTGATTGGGACTTTTTTTTAGAAGGGCAAGGGTGGGGGATGCTTTCAATTTACAGGAATCATAGGGAATATGTTTATTACAATTATTACGTTTATTATGTGTATTACAAGCATAATGTTTATTAAGCTTTTGTGTTACTCAATGAAAGAATCAGTTAAAGCTCTACTTACAATTCAATCTTACAATCAGTCATTTTTAAAATTCGTATTACCTTGCATGCATGTCTGCTTATGACCATACAAAATGTTTGTTTATGTTTGTATATGATATAGTTTATTTACATTTCCCTATATTTCCAAATAATTCCTATAAATTAGTGTAAATTTCCATAAATTCCCGCAAAGTTTCCAATTTTGAATATTCCCAAAATTCCCCAGATTAAGTTCCCGTGGAAAGTTTCCGGAAATTTACCGGAAAATTTCCGCCCCTTTGCAACCCTACTTACACACAAGTTATACAAAAGAATTTATTCTATTTTAATTACCATAGCTCATAATGCCCTGGTCAGCCAGCATGTTGTGTACCAGAACCAGCTTGCGATTTTCTAGCCATGTATTCTTACGTTGAGACTCCTCCTCTGCAGACTTCTAGATTTTACCTAGGAGAGAACAACACAGTATTTGAAAATGTGCATATTTGCCAAAGCCTAACATGCCTAAACAAAGCAACCATGAAAACAAACATCTATATTGTACTATACTAATACACTAGTAGTTTATATACTAGAACTAGTAGTTTATAGACCAAATGGAACATGCAGTGAACACTGAAAGAACTAAGACATAAATGCTCTTGTATGTCTTTAAATTATTTCTTAAATCTATTATATAATGAGTTCATTTTTACATTAAAATAAAAAAAAATCTTTTAAATGTATTTGAAATTAGGTTATCCTTTTCTCATAGAATTAATAATCTTCCTTATTATTTATTATTATTATTACCATTTTTAAGATGTACACTGTGTATATTACTAGAAATCCTTTTATGAAATGCTCCATTGACAGTTTAAGAAGATTTCTCAACAAATTCCAGTTTCCAGGCATGAAACTCCAGGTCCTCCAAAGAGATTCTGGCTGCAGTGGCCAGAGCCACAAGAGTGCTGACAACAAGCAAAACTTTCATTCTGCTGAGACAATATAATCAGACTGTGTCTGTAGTGAAAAGACAATGTGAACTAAATAAGATTGTTTTTTTCCATTCTCCTAAATATCACACCTCTTCTCTATTACTCACAACTGTTCCACTCGTTCACTGGTTTCACTTTGTTTAAGATAGTTGCAAAAAGGAAATACAAAACTGAAACCAGCTTCCTACATCAGAGTCTATCAATCTTGATTAATTATAATATAATTAAGATAATATACAATAACATACAAATATATGTGTGCGTGTTATAAATACCTGAATGGAGTTCTTCACTGAATAGAGAGCTGCCACATTACAACACTGAGTTTATATAATGCCGTGTTACTGGCCTGATCAGGTGCTTGTCACACACAACCACAACTCATTTTTACTGGAAAGTTATATATCATATTTGTTTAGAGGAAATTCCACAAAAAAAGGCCTTTACAGATGACCTTTTCCACAGGAACTACAATAATACAACCTTAAATATATTAAATATATTAGAAAATATGAATTCTTGCAATAAAAAATGGACATTTAAAGGAAGCCAAATATGTTTAGTTTTAACCTTAAAGTCAATAATTTATAGATGTATTATAAATAACTTATAGAATACACATGACCACAGTAAAAAAAAAGCAAGTGTGGTATATTAGAAAATATAAATTCTTGCAATAACAAAAATGGAAAATTTAAAGAAAGCTAACATGTTTAGTTTTAACTTTAAAGTCGTTTATTTTTTTTATAAATAACATAAGTTGTATTAGAATACAGTAATACAGCAATATTTAATTTTGAAAGTAAACTAAATTTTAAATTTTTTTTCAAAGAAATGGAAAAGTACATTAAAGATTTGCAAAACACATTTCCTTAGATTTAAGCACAGAGCAGGTAAATAAAAATGTAATTACTAAAAAAAACAAAACTTCTTTTCATCTCATACTGTACAAATTTCTGAAACCAAACAGTTGTATTGAGTCTTTGCAGACAAAGACATTGAAAAGGCTGATTTAAATTTAACTTGAGTTTTTCACAGGACCGAGACTACTGCTTTGTATTCTCAAGTCCCACAACACTAGCAAACTGTAAAAATAGATGATCAAAATGTAATGCAATGAATATAATGCAAAAATTAATTAACAGCCAAGACAACAACCGAAACCAATTTGATATTTTTACTATTCTACAATTTGTGTCGGTTATTTCCACAATGCTTTCCAATCACTCGGTAACCCAATAAACATCCCAGCATAAAGATCAACAAATAAAAGAAACCCAACAATAAACATTTATTAAAGATGATAGACCAAGCTTCACATTGAACACGCTGAGTTTTATTGTAAACCAGCAGATAGCTGGCTTGTGTAGCAATACCACACTGGTTGTCCTTGTTCCTGTACATCTTGATGTAGCCTTTACTGTATCTCCAAAATTGAGACCCCAGCTGTGAAATAAAATAAAAAGTAAATCTTAAAGTAAATTTTATTTACATGGTTTACTGAAGAAATACAATTATTCATTGCTAGGTAGCAAGGTAATACTCTAGAAATGAATATGAATATTTAATTTATTTCTTTACCTGTTCTTAACCAGCCAGTAATCCTTTAAATCGTCAGTGCCATATCCAACAACCAGGACACCATGATTCAGTTTAGAGCTGCTACAATAAGGTTCATCATATATGCCTAAATCCATCGAAGCAACACTTTATTTAAAATAACATTTAATATTTTCTGTAATTATTGAATCCTAAACTATGCATTCATACTTATATTCATATGTGGTTAATCAGCAATTATGTGAGACTCACCTGATGCATAGAGTTTGAAGGATTTGTTGCTTGCATCTATGGTGACAGAAATGGGTCCGATGGTGGCCACAGCTTCCTTCAAAGCATACTTATCTCCACTGTCCCTATAGCCATCGCAGGTGGCTCCAACAGTGTTTGGGTTATATCGGCAAGATCCATCCTGCAGTTAGAAAGAGAAGTGAGAATTCACCTTTTATTAAAGATATACAACAAAGGCAAAAGAAATCAACATTTCTGACATTTCTTTTTTCTTTTCAATGGATGAATTATATCCGCAAGATCTTTTCTGCAGTGAGAAAGTGAGAGAAAAACTTATTCAGATTTATTCAAAAACTACAATTTCTATTCCAGTTTTTAGACCCATGACTGCAATTCATAGATTTCTCTGTGGTGGTGGTGGTGGTGAGGTGACAGCCACCACATGAAAGCATTCCCCCAGTGTTTTATTTTTTTGACAATATAAACATTAACAAAGATGACAACTATAGTTTGTAGGATTGCATCAAGTGTTAATATAACAAGCAATTAAAACTAGTAACCTTGGCTTCATAGGGGTAGGATTCCTCTGTGTTTATTCCACTTTCTTTCACATATTCAAAGGCCAAGTTCATCAAGCCACCGTTGCAGCCCCTGTTTTTTGTAGAGCAGTCTACCAGCTGCTGCTTGCTAAGTGGCACCAGTTTCCCCAGTTTTCTTGTATGTTTGACCTTCCAGTGCTCCAGTCTGAAAGATTATATATTAAAGCAGTATAGAGATGAGAACAAATTAATGTCTTGTTAAAAGCAGCATAAATTTAGGGAATGGTGAAAGATGGAGGAATATAAATGGGGTCAAGGAGCATAATCTGATTGACTCTCAGGATTAAAAAGCTGAATAGAGGGCCATGGAAATAAAATTGCTTGCAACATAATCCTCCTGTTTCTCATTACCGCACTAAAGGCCCAGCAAGAACCACACAGCTTCTGGTCTTCAACAGGAGTCACATAGCCCTTCTTCCTCCAGTCCACTGTTTCTGGCAGAGCACTTCCTCCTATCTGTCCAGAGAATGTTGCACCATTGTGTTTCTTGGTGCTGCTGAAGATAAGGCAGCCTTCATACTCCTCCTCACCGTGTGTGACAGAAAGATGGTTGTTGGTATGGATGAAGAACCTGAAAGATGTCTCTGTGTAGAAAGGGCTGAAAAGACAGGATTTAGACCTGGATCTGTCGACAGGTCAGGGGCCTGAATAGGCACCTAGTGCAAGGCCTAGAAATAAAAAGTAAAGCACGGCACTAATCTGGGATTAGGTGCTAAAGGTGTCTTGTTTGCGAGGTTTTCAGAAAACCCGCCGCTAAGAGCTGACGAGCTCAGCGTAGACTCTCCGGAGAGCAAAGCAGGTTAGGGGAAAAGAGAAAAGGCCAAAACAAAAGATAAAGCACACACACAGCACAGAGAACAGGCTTTCTGACTCAGAGACTGTCAACAATAAACTAAATCATGGGCAACAGTAAATCTAAGAGCAAACTCAGTACAAACATAGTGTGTATCACTGGACCTAATGTGAATTTTATGAGAACTAATTATGGTCCTGATTCTGTGTCACAACTAATGTGGTGGGTGACGGAATGTGGCTTCCCAGACGGCGGCAGTTTTAGCCTGAAACAGTTAGACTTGCTGAGAGGTAACCTGATCCAAATTGAAAGAGATAATGCCAGAATAAAGAAGAGAAAGAGGGTAGAAGTAAATTGGACATCTTTTCAGATGTGGAGATCAGAGGCAGAGAAAAGGTTGAGAAAATCACAATCTGCCCCAAGGAGATTATCTACACAGTATTTACAAAATACACAAAGTACATTAAGGACCACACAAAGTACATTAAGGACCTCACAAAGTCTCCAGTGTCTTAAGTCTTTTTCAGATGATCCTGACCTGGAAGGACCGCCTCCTCGACCCCGTCTGGCAGCGGCTGTGTCAACACAGGTGTTCACGGATTCAGGAACACACCCCCAACCGGAGCCAGCCCACACGGAACCAGAAACAAAGAGTCCACCCACGGAAACCGTGAAGAAGTGCCCACTCCCTCCACCCTCCCCGCCGATGGACTGATTCCAGAAATAGCTGACAAGGTGAAAAACCTATGCATAACATGGGACACTGGAAAACTGAGCCTCATCGAACGACATGCTCTACATGCGGAGAAACTGCTCGCACAACACAAGCAGGAGCAGGAAAAGAAGAAAGAAGCACAAACACACAGAGTCCAGCTGACAATGATGCAAGCCGTGGCA
This sequence comes from Tachysurus vachellii, assembly GCF_030014155.1. Taxonomy (NCBI): domain Eukaryota; kingdom Metazoa; phylum Chordata; class Actinopteri; order Siluriformes; family Bagridae; genus Tachysurus; species Tachysurus vachellii. The sequence continues at coordinate 7,093,966 of NC_083469.1, read as the reverse complement.
GGGTCTCGAACACATCGAGGAAGAGGGAGAGGCAGAGGCCGAAGAGAGAGAACGGGAGACAGTGGATGTTTTATTTGCGGGGGACAAGATCACTGGGCAAGGGAATGTCCTAAGAAACACGACGAAGAAACTGCATGACAATCAGCATCTCAGGTCAGGGTCGAGGAGGTCAGTCCTGAAGGGATGGGTGAGTCAAAATCTTTGATGCTTTGCAATGAAGAAACGCTTCAGCTAACCTCTGATTCTGACTTAAATGCTAAAGTTTTGAATGCAATTGATTTTCTTGAGAAGAAACATACTCCACAAGGCACATATGCAAAGTACAGTTTAGCTGCCTATAAGCACATGCCAATACACACATTAAATGTAGAAGGGACAGACATTGTGTTTTTAGTAGATTCTGGGGCAGGAAAATCTGTGATCAAAGCATATGAGTTGAGTGAGAGGCCATAAATGAGTGGTAGATCCCTGAATTCAGTTGGAGCATCTGGGATTATCGTGAAAGAAAAATTTACAGCACCCTTAAGGTGTGTTGGGAATAACCAACAGCCATTCACATTTTCTTTCCTGCTATCTGAATGCTACCCTATTAATCTTATGGGCAGGGATTTGATTTGCAAATTGGGAATAAACCTAATTAGCACCCCAAATTGAAAGTGTGTACAAGTCAAACAGGTGAATTTCAGGGCGTTAAGTGGGACCCCAGACCTCTGTTGCATGTGTATGAGTGGGAACTCAGCACCTCTGCTGTGAATTCAGTGAATCAAGCACTCACAGATAAGGCCCGTGATATTACTAACCCTACTCGCACACAATACATGATCTGCACTGCACAGCACACACACACATGCGGCTAGATGTAGTTTATGAAAAAGAGTGGTTTGAAAAACAAAAAGAAGCTGAGGAGTTGTTGAAGAATTTGTATTGGGACAATCACAGATGTACTGCAGAAGTGAGTTTGTTTAATATACATGTAAAGCCGGGGAAGGCCCATCCGTTCACTATAGAGAATTCCCACCCACATGTGTCTCTAGCTAAAGGTGAAACAGAGAAGTGGGAAGATTTAAGAAAATGGACATTAAAGTGTGTTGAAGCTGGTGATTGGAAGCCCAGTTCAGACCCCACAGTGTTGTACAGTGAGAAAACTAAAGCCTATTGCATGTCCTTGAATTGGGTAGCTTTTGTTGACAGAACAGTTGAGATAATGCCACAGACAGACACAGATGTACTGAAAACAATGTGGCAGATGACACACATTTCTGGGGAAGACCCCCGATTACAAGCAGTTCCCAGAGAACTTTGGGCAACAGGGAAATATGATGTAGGTCTAATCAAAAATTGTGCACCGGTGCAGATAACACCTAAATCAGATTACAGGCCTTGCAAAACACAGTACCCCTTAAAGCCAGAGGCCATTAAGGGTATCACACCGGTATTTAATTCACTGCGTAAGGCTGGTGTGATTGTGCCATGTGAAACCTCTCCAGTAAGAACACCTATCTTTCCTGTGAAAAAAAAATAGGCCTCTGGAAGAACCAGAGGAGTGGCGCTTTGTCCAAGATTTGCAAGTAGTGAATGATGCAGTAATTTCAAGAGCTCCAAATGTGCCAAACCCTTACACAATCTTGTCTCAGATTCCACCAGACAGCAAGTGGTTTTCTGTAGTAGACATAGCTAATGCTTTTTTCAGTGTACCAGTTCATCCAGACAGCCAGTTTTGGTTTGCATTTTCCTTCATTGGAAAGCCATACACTTTTACCAGATTGTGTCAGGGGTATTGTGAATCTCCTACTATCTACAACGAAGCCCTTAAGAACAGTCTAGAATCTCTGACTCTGACCCCAGGGTCAGCAATTCTTCAATATATGGACGACTGCATGATTGCAGCGCCATCCAAAGACCAATGTGAAAAAGACACTGTTGCGTTGCTTTGTCATCTAGCAAAGGAAGGTCACAAGGCGAGCTTATCGAAGCTGCAGTTTGTACAACAACAAGTAAAATTCTTGGGACATCTGATATCAGAACAAGGCAAAACTATTGAGCAGAACAGAGTTGCAGCAATCCAAAACATCCCAAAGCCTAACACAAAGAAACAATTGATGTCATTTTTAGGCATGTGTTCTTATTGCAGGACCTTCATACCCAACTATGCAGTACTCGAGTCGCCCTTGAGCGCAATCGTTCATGGGAAAGGCCTACAGGCCCACAGTGCACTGATTTGGACACCAGAGGCAGAAAAAGCCTTTGTAGATTTAAAAATGGCTCTACAAACCACCCCAACATTAGGGATTCCAGACCCAGATAAGCCATTTGTGCAAACAGTGGATGAGAAAAATGGATGTATGACATCAGTGCTACTACAAAATCATGGGGGGAAATTAAGACCAGTAGCCTATTTCTCAGCTAAATTGGATCCAGTAGCAGCAGGCCTGCCAATGTGTTTAAGAGCAATAGCAGCAGCTGAAAAAGCAGTCAATGCTTCTAGGGATATTGCGGGATACAGTAATCTAACTCTTTTAGTACCACATGCAGTGTCACTTCTTCTCCTGGAACAGAAAACAGCACATGTCTGCAGCACGGTGGCTGAGATATCACACTATTTTGCTTGACATGCCAAATGTGAAAGTAAAACGCTGTACTGTATTAAACCCTGCGACTCTTCTCCCCACAGAAGCAGATGGAGAACCACACAATTGTGTTGCAGTTGTAAATGACATTTGCAGTCCTAGGTCTGATTTGCAGGAGACCCCGTTGCAGAATCCAGATTTTGAGCTTTTTGTGGATGGATCAGCCTTCAGAGATCAGAAAACAGGCCGCAACTGCGTGGGGTATGCAGTAGTTACAAAACACGAAACACTTAAAGCAGAATCATTACCAGAGCATCTCTCTGCACAGGCAGCCGAGTTGGTTGCTTTAACAGCAGCTTGCAAGTTGGCAAAAGACAAGACTGTCACTATTTATACTGACAGTTGGTATGCATTTGGATTAGTTCATGATTTTGGTACTTTGTGGAAACATAGAGGTTTCCAAAATCAGCTGCACAGAAAATTTCTGTGAATGCCGAAACTTTGTGTATGTTGAAAATATGTACTCCCACAGCTGATCTCAAAGATCTTCAGTCACAATCTACAGCGGAAGAGAGAGCCACTTGGAGGAAAACAGGAGGTGTGGTAAGAGATGGGGTTTGGTACGGCCCAGATGACAAACCATTCCTGCTAAAGAAACTGTTTCCATTCTATGCTAAATTGGACCATGCGTCAAAAGTGGGGATGTACTGTATAACAGTGTCTCTAGATACTGGCACACTAAGGGTTTTGCTAACTATTCCCAGAAATTTTGTGAAAAGTGTATAGTGTGTGCAACAAACAATACTGGCCGAGGCATTAAAGTCTCCCAAAGCGCCCTTCCTCCGCCACAGCGACCATTTGAACACCTACAGATGGATTTCATTGAACTGACACCCAGCGAAGGGAAAAAATACTGTCTGGTGATAGTGGATATGTTCTCTAAGTGGGTGGCTTTCCCCACTTCCAAACAGGATGCAAGTGCGGTAGCTACAGCACTCCTGTCTGAAATGATCCCTCGTTGGGGAATCCCTGACAAAATCAGTAGTGACAATGGAACTCCCTTTGTAAACCAAGCACTTCGACGGGTGGGAGAGTACTTGGGTATAGATCTCAGACAACACTGTGCATACCACCCTGCCAGCGGAGGGGCAGTAGAGTGAGAAAATGGAACACTGAAAAACAAATTGGCCAAATGCTGTGATGAAACAGACCTATCATGGGTAAAGGCCCTCCCAGTCGTGTTATACATGAGAACAAGAACCAGGGGGAGAGTGAATTTAAGCTCATTTTAGATACTGTTTGGCAGACCCCCAAATACAGGAATTGAGCCTAGACACACAACCAGATTAACCACGAGCCAGTGTGAAGATGAAATGCTGTGTTATTGTGAAAACTTGTCTTCTATTTTGTCTCAAATCCATAAGCAGGTGAAGGAAGCACTGCCCAAGGTGACACAAACAGATCTACACAATCTCAAACCAGGTGACTGGGTGGTGGTGAAGGATTTCAGGAGGAAAAGCTGGAGAGCCAGGCAGTGACTGGGACCATTTCAGGTACTTCTGACCACGCAGACTGCGGTGAAGGTTGCGGAGAGAGCGACGTGGATTCATGTTAGCCACTGTAAGCGGGTCCCTGAGCCAGAGGAGAAACCAGCATCCGCCAACTGTTAAGAAGAACGAAAGGGAGCATCCGGGCACACGGTGACGTGCTAGTAACCTCTCCCGTGAGCTCCAACTGACTCTCTACGACACGTAAAGTGTCTGAGTCCGAAGAAAACAGAAGAAACACCGGCATAACACCTACTCTCCAACACTGAGAAGAAGCAGCCTCATCTGAAAAGAGTAACATCGACACACACACACAAATGTGAACACAAATGTTAATGAAATTAATAAACTAAGTGAGAGGGGTAAATGTGACACTTTCGTTAGTAGACGGCTATACAGTATTACATACTGACTACGGCCCCACACTGACATACACACACACACACAAAGGTCTGACTTCAAAGGACGATTCAAATATGCGATGTGGTAGCTCAGTGGTTAAGGTGTTGGGCTACTGATCGGAAGGTCATGGGTTCGAACCCCAGGTCCACCAAGCTGCCACTGCTGGGCCCCTGAGCAAGACCCTTAACCCTCAGTTGCTCAGTTGTAAGTCACTCTGGATAAGGGTGTCTGCTAAATGCCGTAAATGTAAATAGGCAAGGTGGAAGCTCCTATGAAGATGAGGAGCCTTGTTAACTATCACCCTAGAATCCTAGGGACCATTGGCATCTTCATGATCTGCCTGTTAATAAAAGAGAATTCAGAAAAAACTCCAGAAAATCCCACTTCTATTAGAAGCCGCAGAGATGTGTATGAAAACACTTACTGGCAACTCGCCAACTACACTGCCAAAATGATCACAAATGTTATGTGTGCATGATGGTCCCCACGTCTGCAAGCAAACACACAATGATTCCCATGAAAAGTAATGGTAGTGAACTGAAGGCCATAGCCCAATACTGTAAAAGTTCTTACTGCATGTTTAAGCAAGATGCGTATGGAGTGCCGAATGGTACCCATTTAAGTCTGGTGATAAATTCACCAGCCTCCCTATGGTGTGAAGATGGAGGACCTGGGAGGACTGGTTTAACTAATGCCACTATATGTCTACGGACTCTAATGAGTGTGTTGAAACGAACACCCAAGGTAAATCAAACGAGAATTAACACATTCATTGCACAGCCTCCTCCTAAATTAAACTACACACACTGTTTTGTAGGAACAGGAAACATACCATTAGGTAATATCGCCAGCCAGAGATGCACTCACATATTACCCATATTCGGATGACGGGACCTGACCACAGGCAGAGTGTTCCCTTATTCATCCATCTGACACCGGAACACTACTCAGGGCTGACGATTGGTATTGGGTCTGTGGTAAAAATGTGTATTTGGCCTTACCCCGTAACTGGGGGGGAGTATGTACTTTAACAAGGTTTAAGTACCCTGGTGTGGTCATACTTCACTCACACTCACCCATAAAGCGGCCCAAAAGAGACGTTTCCGACGATGATTTTCCCCCGCCAGAACATAGACTAAAAAGTAAACTAAGTAAATTCATTGATTCCATCTTCTCACAATATGGGATGACTCAGGTATGGAATCAACTAGAAGTCACACATTATCGGCTTGCCACTTATATTAACTCCACTAATCGGCAGCAGAGGGTATCAAACAAGAACTCGCCGCCCTTAGATTGACTACAACACAAAATAGAATAGCCTTAGATGTTTTATTAGCTAAAGAGGGAGGGGTATGTGCCATGATAGATCAATGTTGCACCTTCATTCCCTCTAATGATGACGATCATGGGTCTATCTCCGATGCACTGCATGATATGCATAAAGTAGCAAACCAAATGAAACGAGATGAACACGGAGATCATAGTTGGGGACTTTGGTATACACTGTTTGGACAGTGGGCTCCCTATCTATCAATGATAATTCCAGTGAGTGTGGTAGTGATCTTATGTTTGTTTGGCCCTTGCGCATATAAATGCATCCATCACATCATAATGTCCAACCTAACGACCAAACAACTCATTGAAACTAGACGATGTTGACAATGGATTCCTCCATTCGACGATGACAATTTCACTGAATTTGACCAGACTGATCCAGAAAACAGACAAAGATGAATACGGACAGTAGAGACTTTTGACTTGTAGAAAAGTTACAATGAGATTGATGTTTAATGCTTTGCCTTTAACTGCATTTCTGTTTTGGTTCTGTCCCCACAAAAACAGCGTATTGTCCACTGAAGTTCATGTATTTTATGATGCGTTCATGAAAACCTTACAAGGGAAATCATATGCTGATGTGTGATTATACATGATTAAACTTAGCCTAAGCCATATGAGAATATATTCATAACTGATTAAGTGATACTGATTAAGCAAATGATTAATAATACTGTGGATCAAGTAGTTGATTATTAGTAATAGCATATATTATTTAGAGTCTGGATTTGGTTACAGATTAATGATTATTGAAATTTTGTGTTTTGTCCCAGGGACAAAAGGGGGGAATTGTGGTGGAAATTTCTAATCTTAAGATGTTCATAAGGCTTTGTCCTTCTATGCTTGTACCCTGTGTGTGTCATGACCAGAGACTGACATCGTCATCAGTAGGTTTTGTTAAGATTATGACAAGGGACTGGGGACGAGTTGTCCATAAACAATGTCCAATACGTCCTCTAGAAGACCTTGGCCTGGTCAGATTAGCTTGGTCAGGAGATGCATGAGGTAATTTTGAGCCAATGATTGATGATGTTTTGCTTTTACATATCTTCGGTTTTCTTGAGTTCTGTCTATAAAACCTTGATGTAAACCTTGATGTCAATGATCTTGGCCCTTCATCCCTCAAGCGGGATCATGTGGAGTGTTGGGTCCTGTTGTGCAGCTGAGCACAATAAATTGTGTAACCTTTTTACTCTTGCTCGTGTCTATCAGTGTTATACTTTATTCTTTAAATCTCTCTAACCTCGGAACTTCCACAAGTCATAGCAATGCATAGAAAGTCTGAACTAACGCATGCAAAAAGCTATGTTTTTGTCACACACAGAAAATTTATAGAAAAGTTTTTATTGCTACTGTTTCTGTCCTTTCTATAGCAATGTCTATAACTAGTGATGTTACCAGTGACACCGAAGCTCCGAGGCGTGTGTCAAAAAAATTAACTGATTTTCATTGAAGCTTTGTATCGAAGCTTGACTCGGTCTGGCCAAATCACGTGTCCAATGACGTCTAAAGCTTTGTTTCACATACACCCACGTGACTGCTTCGTTATCTGGTTCAAAGGTTTAAAATCGCGCGCGACACGCGGCGCGCCCTCGTGTGTTGTATTGGAGTATTGCGTTTCACGGAATCTATTACTATATAGCGAGTTTAGGAAATCTTGTTCCTAAATAAAAATCTAACCACATAAGTTACCCATGAATCACAACAATTAATTCCCCCAACCTTATAGCAACATTCATTTCCATACCACTATCATAGTCATATCATATCACTATCATGAAAGTGATATTGCTTAAAGAAATGCACACATTCATTCAAGAACACTTACAATGTCCATTTCACAAGCTCACACTTACAAATAAGACTATATAGTCTATGTCTATGTCTATATAGTCCTGCTGAGCAGGTGGACACCTGATTGCTGACTGCTGATTGTTAATAAAACATAACATAAAGCACAAAGCATCCATCTAGCCTACAGTACAATAGTCTGTAAGGCAGATTTATAATCGTGTAAAAGTGTGTCTGCACTTATGTACCTTCAACATTCAGGTATTGATTTGATTTTTTTTCTAAAAACAGTCAAAACATTCACCATACAAAAAGTTATCTTTATTACATTTTTGTTTGGAGTTACCATGTGTATTCAGTGGAACATGCTTTGGTCATGTATTTCAAATATTGATTCATTTATTTATTAATCTATCCTTAATTTGTCAATCCATTAATTTTTGCTTGTAAAATTAATATGTTGTTTGGTTGTGGAACATTGTGTGATAGCGCTTTCACCAGCAGAGGTCCTCATCGAGCTCTGATTTGAAAAGCTTTGAGTAATGAACCTTTTTCCGATACAACTGGGTTGAAAGCTTCACTGCTTCAATAAAGCTTCACTTCACTATCACTATTTATAACTATTTTTAAAGGTGTGCTCTGTATTTACTACTTTGGATTTATCAAACTAATAAAATAAATGATTTAAAAAGTGAATGCAAGATGATTTCTCACCAAACTTCAATTTCCATTTCTGAAACTCTTCTTCGGACTCACTGTCTGCATTGTACAAAGCAATGAGGAAAGTGACAACAAACAAAACCTTCATTCTGCAAGATGGCAAGATGCAAGATGGAAGGAAGTCACTTCTTCGCGAAATGATGTCACTTCCTGTCATCGCCGACGTTTTACGACAGTCCAACACACCTGTCTTTTTTTTTATAAGCAAACAAACAAACAAGGTACATAATCAAATCACAAAATAATATTACAATGATCAAACATAGGTTGAGCATAGCCAGGAACAAACAGAAATCACAATAAACCAAACTGACAAAAAAAAAGAATAAATAAATCAAATAAAATGATAATGAGTAAATAAAAAAATGCATATGTATTAAAATAAATCAAAAAGGGCTTTATTTTAAATTAGATTATTTTTGTCTAACAGAGACATCAATTTGAGGGCTTTTGTGTGTTTCACTAATTTTAAGGATTTGCATAAGACTTAATTTAAACTCATTCATCCACTGGTTAAAGTTAGGTCTAGATTTAAACCATCTGCACTTATGAATGAAAAACTTCCCAAGACATAACAAAAAATTACAAATAAAATCAAACTCTTTGTTTTCCAAAAAATACCAAACCTGATTATCTTTACAGTAAGGGGAGGGAGTTCAACCTCCCTAGACCGTAACCAGTTTTGCATATTTCTCCAAAAGGGTTGCACCGTATCACACAAAAAGAACACGATCTAAATTCTCAATATTTGTTTCACAAAAAACACAATTATTCACATCAAGATTAAATTTCAATCTCAAAAATTCCTTGGTGGGATAGATCTCATTTAAAATTTTGAAATTCACCTCTTTAGCTTTAGGAGGGAGGGGAAAAGACAAGTAGTTTTTTCTTATTTTTTTAATTTCAGAGTTGTCAAAATCCTTAAGCATGTAGTCCCGTTTAATAGGGTTTGGATAATAAGCATGTACAATTAGTTTTCTAATGACTCTGTGCATTTTTTGTCACAAAAGTCACAACCTTCTAAGGAGAGCTGCCTCAATTCTGGGGAGACCTTGGAGAACAAAATGTCTTCTCTAACCATTAATCTTACAACAATTGGAATAGCTCTAATCATTCTATTGTAAACATTAACAGAGCCACCGCCCAAATCCCTTTGGCTTTCCATTCCTCAAAATATACAGATTTTCTGCCGAACCTTATATACAGTATCTGTTATTCCAAACTGGAGTGTTGTGAGGAGTGAAGTTATGTTTAAACAATAATTTCCAATACAGCAGCACTTGCTGATGAAAGGTTGAAAGTTTAACTGGTAGCGAGGTACACAAAGTCGCAGCTTAAAAAAAAATTGTATTTCACCCAATTTGCTAAAAATTGCATTGGGGACAATATACCAAAAGGAGTGGCTATTTTGAATAAAGGATTTTAACCACTTCAATTTCAAAACCCCATTCATAATGTCAAAATCAATCGCATTCACACCACCTTCTTCATAATCTTTAATCATATCTTCCTTTCTTATATAATGACATTTATTCCTCCAAATAAAATTAAAATTCACCCTGTTTATTAATTTAATCATTCGTGTCGATATGGGCAAGGAGAAGGCTGGGTAGATTAATCTGGACAAACTATCCATTTTAGACAAAAGAACTCTTCCAAAGATTGAAAGATCCCTCTGTAGCCATCTATTTAGTATCGATTTACACTTATCTATGTTATTCAACACATTTTTACTCTCTATTGTTTCTCTATCTTTAGAAATAATTATGCGTAAATATTTAACTTCCCTCTTGATTTGTATAATTAAATAATGACTGTACAGGGAAGTCATGTAATGTTAACATTTGCAAACTGACTAACAGCATGTAAGGCTAGTGGAATCTGGTGTTCATTTTTTAAAAACAACGTTGTGTCGTCAGCAAACTGACTTATAATTATTTGCCTATTCAACACTGTTAAACCTTCAATACCGCTATTTTTTATCAATATAGATACAGTAAAAGCTCTGCAACCATAATGACCAAACTGGGACTCTTGTGCAAGTTCCATGACCAAGAGCTACAGAGCTATTTATTCCGTTGTATAACATTTCAATTAAATTTATAAATCTTACTCCAAAACCAAAATTCTGCAAAGTTTTCAAAATAAATGGATGTTCAACCACATCAAATGCTTTGTAAAAATCTAAGAAAATAAGAAACCCACTGCCTTGAACCACATCACTATAGTCAATTAGATCTAATACCAATCTAATATTATTATGGATTGACCTTCCTCCCATAAACCCAGATTGTGTTTCACTAATTATAGTAGAAATACCATTTTTTAGCCTCACAGCAATAGCCCCAGAAAATTTTTTATAATCTGTGTTAAGCAAAGTCATAGGCCTCAAATTGTCTAAAAATCTTTTATCCTTCCCACTTTTAGGAATCAGTGTAATTGAGCCTTGTTTCATACTTTCTATCAGTTCTTTCCTTTCAATACATTCTAATAGGGAGTTAAATAATAATTGCCTTAGATCTCCCCAGAAAAATTAAAAAAAAATTGTTAGAGAGCCCGTCTGTCCCTGGGGATTTATTTAAAGACATCCTCTCCACCACTGAATCCAATTCCTCAATCTTAAGATCTAAATCACACAAGACTTTAAATGAGCTCTACGTGGAATATTGTTTTGAATTTTAGCAAAAAAGAGATCTGACTCATCTGAGGAGAAATCTGAAGAATAAAGTTTTGAATAGAACTGGAACACTTCTTTTTCAATTCTTCTAAAATCTTTGCATTCATCTTCTTGGATCAGTAAACTACTTATAGAATTTCTTTGTTGTCTGCTTTTTTCTAAATTACTAAAATATGAAGAGTTCTTTTCGCCTTCCTCAGCTTCTCCTTTTCATAATTATTCAAAATTGGTTTGTTACAACACTGACTTTTCACAAATTAAATTCCTTTCATATTGTTTTTTCTTTGTTTAGTTTCTTAGAGAAAGTAAAAGAAAATTCCCTAATTTTAAATTTAAGAAATTCCCATTTACTTATATTACAATCAAAAGAATCATCTCTCTCTATAGCCCTTATTAATTCTTTGATTTTTATTGCAAAATTCTTCATTATGTAAAAGAAAGGCATTGAACTTCCAGTAACCATTGTTTCTAAACTGCTTAAATTTAGGTTCTAAAACAAGATCTATAAAGCAATGATCTGTTAGTGGAACTTTAGACATTGTAGATTGAGAAGTATACTTTAAAATGTTGTCACTGACCATCCAATAATCAATTCTAGACTTGTTCTCCCCATTAGGCTTAAACCATGAAAAACCTTCAATTTCAGGATTTAAATATATCCAAACATCATTCAAAGTATTATCTGTTTTCAAAAAATCCACACTTATATTGAACCGCCCCTTGTCAAGTCTAGGAGGCCACCTATCTTTCCATTCATCTGTAACCATATTCCAATCCCCTCCAACTAAAACATTATCATATGGGTACAAAACTTTGGTTTCTGAAATTATCATTGAAATATCTCCAACTAATTTTTGGTTTTGGGCTGTTGAAGCCATAAATATTAATTAAAATAAAAAAAAAGTACCACCATCAACCAGTGACCGCTGTCATCAACTTTATAAGCGATGACTTCTCCAGGACATTTATTGAAACACATTGCCACTCCTCCGGAACGATTTGAACCATGACTGAAAAGTATCTTGTCACCCCATTGATTAGTCCAAAAAGAAGCATCCAAATCTGAAGAATGAGTCTCTTGTAGAAACACACAGTTAGCCTTTTGCCCTTTACAAAATAAAAAAACAGCTTTCCTTTTAACAATGTCCTTTAAGCTCCGAACATTTAGTGAACTAAAAATAATTCTGTCCTTAATCATCAACATCAAAACAAAACAAAAAATCACAGACGAAGAGAACTAGTAAAACACAAATTGAACTACTACTAGTAACTCTGTTTCTGTGTGAACCGTAGCCTTAGATAGAGCTCCCGTGACCCATTGAAAAGTTTCCAACTACCTGACAATTCAAAAGGTATCACTTCATCCGTCAACTTCGATCCGTCGTCCATCTATGAAACCGTATGGACCGCGAAAAAAGCAAGTTTTCCTGCCCGCCTTGCTTGATTGATTTGAGGCCACAGCTTTCGACGGTCTTCCAAATCCTCCTTTGGAAGCATCTCGGCGAATCAAACTCCTTCCGTCTTGCAGATAAGAGAAGTCTTTCACCTGCCTTTGAGTGAACAGCATGATGACATTTTGGTTTTTAAGGTCCATGCTTCTGCCCAGCCTATGGACGATGTCAACAGCTTCATCCATTTTCGCGTTCATCTCAGGTGCAATTTTACTGAGTAACTGGATGACATGTGATCTTATATCTTCGTCTTTTTTATCTTCTATGCCTTTGATACGGAGACACCACCTCATTCTATATCTTTCTTGTTCTCTCACACTCTCCTTAAGATCACAATTGTCCTTGCGCACAATTGTCCTTGCGCAGATGTTCATTTTGTGTCTCCAAGTCCTTTACTCTTTTCTTGCACTCATTTATTGCACATGAGGCGTCTGTGGTGTATGTTATTGCACATGAGGCGTCTGTGGTGTATGTTATTGCACATGAGGGGTCTGTGGTGTATGTTATTGCACATGAGGCGTCTGTGGTGTATGTTATTGCACATGAGGCGTCTGTGGTGTATGTTATTGCACATGAGGCGTCTGTGGTGTATGTTATTGCACATGAGGCGTCTGTGGTGTATGTTATTGCACATGAGGCATCTGTGGTGTATGTTATTGCACATGAGGCATCTGTGGTGTATGTTATTGCACATGAGGGGTCTGTGGTGTATGTTATTGCACATGCGGCGTCTGTGGTGTATGTTATTGCACATGAGGCATCTGTGGTGTATGTTATTGCACATGAGGGGTCTGTGGTGTATGTTATTGCACATGAGGGGTCATTGGTGTATGTTATTGCACATGAGGCATCTGTGGTGTATGTTATTGCACATGAGGGGTCTGTGGTGTATGTTATTGCACATGAGGGGTCTGTGGTGTATGTTACTGCACATGAGGGGTCATTGGTGTATGTTATTGCACATGAGGGGTCTGTGGTGTATGTGTTTGCACATGAAGGGTCTGTGGTGTATGTTACTGCACATGAGGGGTCTGTGGTGTATGTTATTGCACATGAGGGGTCATTGGTGTATGTTATTGCACATGAGGCATCTGTGGTGTATGTTATTGCACATGAGGGGTCTGTGGTGTATGTTATTGCACATGAGGGGTCTGTGGTGTATGTTATTGCACATGAGGGGTCATTGGTGTATGTTATTGCACATGAGGCGTCTGTGGTGTATGTTATTGCACATGAGGGGTCTGTGGTGTATGTGTTTGCACATGAAGGGTCTGTGGTGTATGTTACTGCACATGAGGGGTCTGTGGTGTATGTTATTGCACATGAGGGGTCATTGGTGTATGTTATTGCACATGAGGCGTCTGTGGTGTATGTTATTGCACATGAGGGGTCTGTGGTGTATGTTATTGCACATGAGGGGTCTGTGGTGTATGTTACTGCACATGAGGGGTCTGTGGTGTATGTTATTGCACATGAGGGGTCATTGGTGTATGTTATTGCACATGAGGCATCTGTGGTGTATGTTATTGCACATGAGGCGTCTGTAGTGTATGTTATTGCACATGAGGGGTCATTGGTGTATGTTATTGCACATGAGGCGTCTGTGGTGTATGTTATTGCACATGAGGGGTCTGTGGTGTATGTTATTGCACATGAGGGGTCTGTGGTGTATGTTATTGCACATGAGGCGTCTGTGGTGTATGTTATTGCACATGAGGCGTCTGTGGTGTATGTTATTGCACATGAGGGGTCTGTGGTGTGTTATTGCACATGAGGCGTCTGTGGTGTATGTTATTGCACATGAGGCTTCTGTGGTGTATGTTTTTGCACATGAGGGGTCTGTGGTGTATGTTATTGCACATGAGGGGTCTGTGGTGTATGTTTTTGCACATGAGGGGTCTGTGGTGTATGTTATTGCACATGAGGGGTCTGTGGTGTATGTTATTGCACATGAGGGGTCTGTGGTGTATGTTATTGCACATGAGGGGTCTGTGGTGTATGTTATTGCACATGAGGGTTCATTGGTGTATGTTATTGCACATAAGGGGTCATTGGTGTATGTTATTGCACATGAGGGGTCTGTGGTGTATGTTATTGCACATGAGGGGTCATTGGTGTATGTTATTGCACATGAGGGGTCTGTGGTGTATGTTATTGCACATGAGGCGTCTGTGGTGTATGTTATTGCACATGAGGGGTCATTGGTGTATGTTACTGCACATGAGGGGTCTGTGGTGTATGTTATTGCACATGAGGCGTCTGTGGTGTATGTTATTGCACATGAGGGGTCTGTGGTGTATGTTATTGCACATGAGGGGTCTGTGGTGTATGTTATTGCACATGAGGGGTCTATAGATTTTGCCCCTGATGCTGTTCAGCCTTCTTCCTAAGGACAGGTAGTTAAACAGACTATTTGCAGGGTGGAGAAAGTCCTTCATGTTGATGCAGATGTTCTCAATCGTTGGAAAACTGCTGCCAGTGATCCTCTGTACAGACCTAACGACCCACTGCAGAGCCTTCTGTCTACAGCTGAACGGTTTCCATGCCACATAGTAACACATGATGTGAGGACTTCGGTGCCCAGACATCCTCAGGAAGTACAGAGGTTGGTGGGCTTTCTTTATTAAGCTGATGAATTTAGTGTCCCAAGTGAGGTGATAAGATCACCAAAGGTATTTGATGGTTCCACCATCTCTCAGGGTAAGAGGCAAGTATACTACAAGACTCTTCTCTGTACTGGCACCAAGGTGGTGGAATGAACTTCCCCTAGAGGTCCGGACAGCTGAGTCACTGGCTATTTTCAAGCGGCGGTTGAAGACCTACTTATTCAGGAAACACTTCAACTAGCACTTCTTTCCTTATCTTTTGCATATTTTTAAAAAAAAAAAAAAAAAAAAGACACTTACAATTTCATTGTAATTTTGAACAAATGTTTTAAACTCATGGTATCTTAAGTATGTAACTTAGTGAGCCAGCATTAATGTTTTCAATGTTAGAGATTTAAGCACTTATGTACGTCGCTCTGGATAAGGGCGTCTGCCAAATGCTGTAAATGTAAATGTAAATTTACCTCTTCCGAGTTGAACTGAATCGCCTTCGCTAAGCTTGCAATCATGGCGCTACTCTGCTTGGCTTGTTCACTCAAACCCGCCAACTTCTCGTCCACCCCTTTTTTCCAGATTTAAAATTGCCTCCAGAATGTTTCGTTACAAATCTCATTCTTTTCTCTTTCGGCTGTTGGCTTAACCCTTTTTTCCCCCGGAGTTTTACATGTCGTTGAAGGAAGGGAGCCAGCACCTCGTTCTCTTTTATTTATCACAGTAACCTCCATCGTGTAGTCGTGCTCAGTTTCTCTGGCCTCATGTTTCTTTTCGATATTAGGCATCAGAACTTTTCCCTTGGAGTCTAATTTCAACTTGGCAGGTTTAATCAGTTTTTGTGCAGACATCTTGACAAAAGCTGTTGGAATTACTCTCTTTAGTCAAACTTTTGGGAACAACTATCACGAGCCTCGGAAAACACGACTGCTCAACCCGCCATCTTAGCACCGCCTCCCACTTCCTGTCGAAAGTACGTCAAAACGATTTATGGCAGTTTCGGATATTAATGCTATCCTTACCGTTGTCATAGCACTTTATTTGCAAGTCTTATTTGCAACTATTATTTGTCTGCCTTTCAACCATTAATAATATTGCTCGTTTAATGTCTGTTTTGTGTGCACGTTTGCTTACTCTAACTTGTATTTATGGTATTGTTTTCCTAAACAAACAATCACTAAAATAATATACAAAATTGTTAAGGTTAATACGTGACAAAATAAACCATAAGAGAAAATGCAAGTTTCTGAGAAACTTTCTCATATGAGAAACACAGTTTCTTAGCAGCAGGTCCTTGGGATAATATATAGAATTGTGCAAAAAACAGCAAATGACTGAAATATTGTATAGTATGTGCGAAATGGCTGAGATATTGTACAATATGTGCAAAAGCGGCTGAAATGTTGGGACAGTTTGTGCAAAAACAGCAGAAAAGGTGTGCAAAACAGCATGTAAACAGTTTGCTGGATTGTAAACAGCATGTAAACAGTGTAATGTGTCAGTGTGTGTGTGTTTTGTGAGGGTCTATGCAGTCCATACAGATGATGTGTGTGTATGTTGTGCTCAGTGCAGTACAGTTCAGTTATTGAGAAGTCTGATGGCTTGTGGGAAGAAACTGTTACACAGTCTGGTAGTGAGGGCCCGAATGCTTCGGTACCTTTTTCCAGATGGCAGGAGGGTGAAGAGTGTGTGGGGTCATCCACAATGCTGTTGGCTTTGCGGATGCAGCGTGTGGTGTAAGTGTCTGTGATAGAGGGAAGAGAGACCCCAATGATCTTCTCCGCTGTCCTCACAATCCGCTGCAGGGTCTTGCGATCTGAGATGGTGCAGTTCCCGAACCAGACAGTGATGCAGCTGCTCAGGATGCTCTCAATGGTCCCTCTGTAGAACATGGTCAGGGTGGGGGAGAGAGATGTGCCTTTCTCAGCCTTCGTAGGAAGTGGTGATGGCGCTGGTGTTGAGGGACCAGGTGAGGTTCTCCGCTAGATGAACACCAAGAAATTTGGTGCTCTTGACGATCTCTACAGATGATCCGTCGATGTTCAGCGGAGAGTGGTCACTCTTTGCTCTCCTGAAGTCCACAACCATCTCTTTAGTTTTATCCACATTCAGAGAAAGGTTGTTGGCTCTACACCAGGCAGTTAGTTGTTGCACCTCCTCCCTGTATGCTGACTCGTCGTTCTTGTTGATGAGACCCACCACGGTCGTGAGTATCGGCGAACTTGATAATATGATTCGATCTGTGCATTGCTGCACAGTCGTGAGTCAGCAGAGTGAACAGCAGTGGACTGAGCATGCAGACTCCAGTGTTCAGTGTGGTGGTGCTGGAGATGCTGTTCCCGATCTGGACTGACTGAGGTCTCCCAGTCAGGAAGTCCAGGATCCAGTTACAGAGGGAGGTGTTTAGTCCCAGCAGACTCAGCTTCCCAATCAGGTGCTGAGGGATGATTGTATTGAATGCTGAACTAAAGTCTATGAACAGCATTCGTACATAAGTGTCTTTATTGTCCATGTGGGTGAGGGCTAAGTGGAGGGCTGTGGCAATGGCATCGTCTGTGGAACGATGGTGGTAGTTTTGAGGCACGTAGGAACAACGGCGCTGCTCAGGGAAATGTTGAAGATGTCCGTAAAGACATCCGCTAGCTGTTCTGCACATTCTCTGAGCACCCTGCCAGGAATGTTGTCTGGTCCAGCAGCCTTCCGTGGGTTAACTCTGCATAGAGATCTCCTCACCAGAGTACCTGGTCGTCAGGGGGAGGGATGGACTTCCTTGGCGTTACGTTGTTCTGTACCTCGAACCGAGCTATCACAAGCAGGTGAAGCTGTCTTGTAGTTTGTGATCGCCTGTATGCCCTGCCACATGCGCCGGGTGTCTCCACTGTCCTGAAAGTGGCTGTGGATTGTCTGGGCGTGTGCGCGCTTTGCCTCTCTGATGGCTCGGGACAGTTTGGCCCTTGCTGTTCTTAGGGCCGCTCTGTCCCCTGTTCTGAAGGCTAGGTCTCTAGTCCTCAGCAGAGCACGCACATTAGCAGTCATCCACGGCTTCTGGTTGGAGCGTGTAGTCTTGGCGTGTGGTCTTGGAGATGGTCACGTCATCAATGCACTTGCCGATGTAACTGGTCACTGATGACGCGTACTCCTCCAAGTTGACAGAGTCACCGTTGGTTGCAGCCTCCCTGAAGATATTCCAGTCAGTGCACTCAAAGCAGTCCTGAAGAGCAGAGGTGGCTCCTGCTGGCCAGGTTTTCACCTGCTTCATAACAGGTATAATGGCACAATAGGGGCACGCATTCAACTGTTGGATATGACAACTAAAGTCTTTACCTTATTAAATGTCCATTTTAACCACAACTCTTCTGCTGGGCAACAGTTTGGTGGTGGTGGATTTTGAAACCCTGAAGACAGGCTCAAGTGTTCCCTGAAGGAGTTGGGATGATTCTTCGGTCCAGTATGCAAACCTCTGTCCATGCCTTTGGAATATATGCAAACGTATATGCCATCTATTAATGTAATAGCTTTTTCATTTTACTTTACCCACAGTGACTTAATACAGCCAAGACACTGAAATTAATATTATTATTAGAAAACCTATCATACCCTTCTAGACAAAACTTTTCCATTAGCTGAATGCACCATCACTGGCAAATCAATGGCACCTCCTCCTAAAACACACAAAAATATAAATGCGCACATAGCATAGTTTGGTGGCATATTTATGTGAAAATCCACCTTACCTCTGTAAATGTTAAAGGACATGATGTGCAGATGCTGAGAGCATACTGTGAAATACAAACAATACTGTAAGACTTTGCTTTTACTCTCTTAACAGCTTTGATGGATTAAACATTCTTACCATCAGCATGTAGACACCACAAGAATTCCCACTGCACTGTTGAGGAAAACACTGGAAAAAGAAAAGTGCATCCACAGTTAGTTTTAAACGCAACTGTTTAAACATACATAAATATATACCACTAGACTCCAACCCTGCTCCTGGTGAGCTACTGTCCAGTAGATTTTAGCTCCAACCCCAATGAAGCACTGCTGAAGCAGCTAATAAAGGTGATCAGTGTTGTTTGATAATTACAGACAGGTGTGTTGGACTGTCGTAAAACGTCGGCGATGACAGGAAGTGACGTCATTTCGCACATGCGCGGAACCGATCGTGTTGCTTCCTCGCGGCGCCATCTTGCATCTTGCATCCTCGCATCTTGCAGAATGAAAGTTTTGCTTGTTGTCACTTTCCTCATTGCTTTGTCCAATGCAGCAGACAATGAGTCCGAAGAAGAGTTTCAGAAATGGAAATTGAAGTTTGGTGAGAAATCATCTTGCATTCACTTTGTAAATAATTAATTTTATTAGTTTGATAAATCCAAAGTAATAAATACAGAGCACACCTTTTAAAAATAGTTATAGACATTGCTATAGAAATGACAGAAACAATAGCAATAAAAACTTTTCTATAAATTTTCTATAATGTGTGTGACAAAAAAACATAGCTTTTTGCTTGCTTAGTTCAGACTTTCTATGCATTGCTATGACTCACTTTGGTGTTTGTTGATGCTGCAAACCTGTGTGTGTGTGTGTGTGTGTGTGTGTGTGTGTGTGTGTGTGTGTGTCTTTAATAAAAATGTAATTAATAAATTATTGCCATTCTTATTATGCTTCAAATAATTGCAAGTTAAATTAACTCTATTTTATTTCTTTAAACAATGTTACTATAATTATTTGGAGCACATACATTGGAGCACATTGTAGTGTAAATGTATCATTGTACTGTAGCCAGAACTACACAACATTACAAGGCAGAACTATACAACATTACATTATCAATGTAAAAGATGTTGTGGTGTGGGCTGCCTGATGTTCAGCAGTTCATCCCTGGTGTAACTGATCGGATTTCCTTGGCATAAAACAGTAAAAACTAACAAAAACAGAGCAAACACTGAGGAGCTAAGCACTGAGGCTGCCATCCGTGACGCCATCTTGCCTTTCTTTAAAAAAATCTCTAAAAATATCTGTTGAGATGATTGAGTTTATACATTCATGATGTATTCTTTCACTTTCTCTTGTATACAAGTTATAAGATTAAACTGACTGCACTCTTTGGCTAGCGCTCACCGTTTGTAGCTACATGTTTTCACTGGCCACAAAATTGAGTAGACCCCTAAGTGAAAATGTCCAAATCGGGCACAAATATTTTGTGCCCACCATTATTTTCCAGTACTGAATTAACCCTCTTGAGCATGGAGTTCACCAGAGTGTCACAAGTTGCCACTGGAGTCCTCTTTCACTCCTGGTGGATGACTGGTGGATGTTAGAGAGCTTGTGCTCCTCCACCTTCCGTTTGAGGATGCCCCACAGATGCTCAATAGGGTTTAGGTCTGGAGACATGCTTGGCCATTCCATCAGCTTTACCCTCAGCTTCTTTAGCAAGGCAGTGGTCATCTTGGAGGTGTGCTTGGGGTCGTTATCATGTTGGAATACTGCCCTTTAGTCCAATCTCTAAAGAGAGGGGATCATGCTCTATTTCAGTATGTCACAGTACATGTTGGCATTCAAGGTTCCCTCAATGAACTGTAGCTCCTTTGTGCCAGCAGCACTCATGCAGCCCCAGACCATGACAATCCCACCACCATGCTTGACTGTAAGCAAGACACACTTGTCTTTGTACTCCTCACCTGGTTGCCACCACACACTTGATACCATCTGAACCAGACCACACTATATGGTTCCAGTAATCCATGTCCTTAGTCTGCTTGTCATTAAGAAACATGCCATGTTTGTGGGCTTTCTTGCGCATCATCTTTAGAAGAGGCTTCCTTCTGGGACAACAGCCATGCAGACCAATTTGATGCAGTGTGCAGCATATGGCCTGAGCACTGACAGGCTGACCACCCACTCCTTCAACCTCTGCAGCAATGCTGGCAGCATTCATACGTCTACGTATTTCCCAAACACAACCTCTGGATATCAAGCTGACCACATGCACTCAACTTCTTTGGTCGACCATGGCGAGGATTGGAACCTGTCCTGTAAAACCTCTGTATGGTCTTGGCCACCGTGCTGTAGCTCAGTTTCAGGGCCTTGGCAATCTTTGTATAGCCTATGCCATCTTTATGAGAGAGTGAGAGCGATAACACCAAATTTAACACACCTGCTCCCCATTCACACCTAAGACCTTGTAACACTAATGAGTCACATGACACCGGGGAGAGAAAATGGCTAATTGGGCCCAATTTGGACATTTTTCATTAGGGGTGTACTTACTTTTGTGGCCAGCTGTTTAGACATGTTTAGACGTGTTGAGTTATTTTTAGGGGTTAGCAAATCTACACTGTTATACTGTATAAGCTCACTACTTTACACTGTAGCAAAGTGTCATTTCTTCAGTGTTGTCACATGAAAAGGTATAATAAAATATTTACAAAAATGTGAGTGGTGTACTCACTTCTGTGAGATACTGTATATACATGCATACATATGTGTGTGTCTGTGTGTGTGTGTGTGTATACATATATTTAACATAATATCACTTTTGTAGAAAATTATTTAGATTGTGCTACATTTGAGAGGGCTGAAGGTAAACACACACACTTAACTCCTACTGTACAATCAGTTCTTTCAGGTTCTTCATCCATACCATCAACCATCTTTCTGTCACACACGGTGAGGAGTATGAAGGCTGCCTTATCTTCAGCAGCACCAAGAAACACAATGGTGCAACATTCTCTGGACAGATAGGAGGAAGTGCTCTGCCAGAAACAGTGGACTGGAGGAAGAAGGGCTATGTGACTCCTGTTGAAGCCCAGACGCGGTGTGGTTCTTGCTGGGCCTTTAGTGCGGTAATGAGAAACAGGAGGATTATGTTGCAAGCAATTTTATTACCATGGCCCTCTATTCAGCTTTTTAATCCTGAGAGTCAATCAGATTATGCTCCTTGACCCCATTTATATTCCTCCATCTTTCACCATTTCCTAAATTTATGCTGCTTTTAACAAGACATTAATTTGTTCTCACCTCTATACTGCTTTAATATATAATCTTTCAGACTGGAGCACTGGAAGGTCAAACATACAAGAAAACTGGGAAACTGGTGCCACTTAGCAAGCAGCAGCTGGTAGACTGCTCTACAAAAAACAGGGGCTGCAACGGTGGCTTGATGAACTTGGCCTTTGAATACGTGAAAGAAAATGGAATAAATGAAGCCAAGGTTACTAGGTTAATTGCTTGTTATATTAACACTTGGTGCAATCCTACAAACTATAGTTGTCATGTTTGTTAATGTTTATATTGTCAAAAAAATAAAACACTGGGGGAATGCTTTTATGTGGTGGCTGTCACCTCACCACCACCACCACCACAGAGAAATCTATGAATTGCAGTCATGGGTCTAAAAACTGGAATAGAAATTGTAGTTTTTGAATAAATCTGAATAAATCTTTCTCTCACTTTCTCACTGCAGAAAAGATCTTGCGGATATAATTCATCCATTGAAAAGAAAAAAGAAATGTCAGAAATGTTGATTTCTTTTGCCTTTGTTGTATATCTTTAATAAAAGGTGAATTCTCACTTCTCTTTCTAACTGCAGGATGGATCTTGCAGATATAATCCAGACACTGTCTGAGCCACCTGCAATGGCCCTGTACCCATAAACAGTGGAGATGAGTATGCTTTGAACGAAGCTGTGGCCACCATCGGTGTCTCAGTGTGTCTCATGAAATTTCATGTCCATTTGTAAGTACTTTGTAATGTTACTGTTATATTACAAAATCTAAATGTTCAAAATAATATAAGTATTTGCACAACTGTATTTGTTTTCAGAAATTTGTATGAGATGAAAAGAAGTTCTAGTTTTTTTTCTTTTAACCATATAGTGCATTTTGAATGTTCCAGAAATCACATGTTTAAAAGGAAGTGAATACATGACATGATGTTATGACAGCTGAGAATGAGCTCATCTATACTGATTTCAGTTACCAAATAAGCACAAACTTGTTTGACATGGACAATCATACTATGATTATGAGTCTGATTTGGTACACAAACTGATCAACATTCTTCAAATAGAAAGGATGATTATACAGATGTAGTGAAAAGTAGAATATTTCAACACTGATGAATTTCAGAGCTAGTATTTGGCTCACTTTTATGATAGTGTGCACTTGAGCTGGCATGAACTCCACAAACCCTTATAATCCATTTTAGATCAAATCCATTAAAGTGTTGCCTTAACACATGCTTCAGTAGAAGATATTAATGAAATCTGACCTTTAGCACGTAGCAGTTTACAGGGTCAGTATCAGCTTAGATTAAAATAAAGATCTAGACATTGTTCAGAATCTTAAAAATTAATAAAATAGTATAGAACTGTCAGGCCCCCGGATGCGGTGGGAACGGGACAGACCCGTAGGCAGGATAGCTTCAAATGATAGGGGTTTAATACAGAAGGGAAACAAACAGACATCCACACGACACGGGGAACTAACGTTACTTAACTAAACTAAATACACTAATGAATCCGCGCTGCCATTGGCAACGCGGCTCACATATATACACACACAGACAATCACAGAATGGGCAACAGGTGAGGAGGCAGGGAAGAGCAGACGAAGGCGGGGCAGACACGTGACAATAACAAAAACATTCGCACGTGTCCAAAGGTCCGCGCTTATCCCTGACAAGAACATACTTTCTGTGTTTTAAGTATTTTAAAAATATTGTAAAATTTAGTTTACTTTCAAAATTAAACATTACTGTATTACTGTATTCACATGTATTCTAATACAATTTACGTTATTTATAAAAAAAATAAACAATTGACTTTAAAGTTAAAACTAAACATATTTTAGCTTTCTTTAAATTTTCCATTTTTTGTTATTGCAAGAATTTATATTTTCTAATATACCACACTTGCTTTTTTTTACTGTGGTCATGTGTATTCTATAAGTTATTTATAATACATTTATAAATTATTGACTTTAAGGTTAAAACTAAACATATTTGGCTTCCTTTAAATGTCCATTTTTTTATCGCAAGAATTCATATTTTCTAATATCACACACAGTTCCCAGCTTAGGTAGCTATGATCTCAGCTATTCTTTAGGTTGTATTATTGTTATTGTAGTTCCTGTGGAAAATTCATCTGTAAAGGCCTTTTTTGTGGAATTTCCTCTAAACAAATATGGTATATAACTTTCCAGTAAAAATGAGTTGTGGTTGTGTGTGACAAGCATCTGAACAGGCCAGTAACACAGCATTATATAAACTCAGGAACAATGTGGCAGCTCTCTATTCAGTGAAGAACTCCAGTCAGGTATTTATAATACACACACACACACACACACACACACACACACACACACACACACACACACACACACACATATATTTGTATATTATTGTATATTATCTTAATTATATTATAATTAATCAAGATTGATAGACTCTAATGTAGGCAGCTGGTTACACTTTTGTATTTCCTGTTTGCAACTATCTTAAACAAAGTGAAACCAGTGAACGAGTGGAACAGTTGTGAGAAATAGAGAAGAGGTGTGATATTTAGGAGAATGGAAAAAGCTAATCTTATTTAGTTCACATTGTCTTTTCATTACAGACACAGTCTGATTATATTGTCTCAGCAGAATGAAGGTTTTGCTGCTTGTCAGTGCTCTTGTGGCACTGGCCACTGCGGCCAGAATCTCTTTGGAGGACCTGGAGTTTCATGCCTGGAAACTGGAATTTGGTGAGAAATCTTCTTAAACTGTCAATGGAGCATTTCATAAAAGGATTTCTAGTAATATACACAGTGTACATCTTAGAAATGGTAATAATAATAAGGAAGATTATTCATTTTATGAGAAAAGGATAACCTAATTTCAAATACATTTAAAAGATTTTTTTTTTATTTTAATGCAAAAATGAACTCATAAGTGTTGAGATGACTTTTGCTTTTTTCTCATAGGTAAGAGCTATAAATCTGTGGAGGAGGAGGCTCGGCGTAAGATGTGCTTAATATTAATGAACATTTTTTATTGCAATCTTAAATCTGAATTAGTATCACTGTATGTATAGGTTAGTGTGTTTAACTTGATTGTACACTTTTAACTCTTATTTAATTTGTCAAACAGTGAACAGAAGCCAAGTCCTAAAGAAGATAGTATCTATAGAAACTGGATCAGTACCATGCGTATGATCTGTGAAGACCTGAACCCTGATACAAAGGTCAGAACAAAGTTCCTCTCAAACAGTTACACATATTTATATTTTATGAGTAGAAAGATTTTTATTGTTGTTCCTCTCTATAGCTTGTATACACTGGAATGAAATGTTGTTTCTCCATGACTATAGTGTAATATATAACAGTACACAAGACTACATAAAGTGCAAACTATTCAGTAGTGTAGCAGAAATAAGTGTGCATGTGTAAGTGTACAAGCAGCTTGATCAATCATTATTTTAGCAAATCATCCAACAACCTTTTTCAAATTTCATTTTACTACTGAACTCAAATTCAAAGAAAAGAAAATCCATTGATTAGTGTCATTGTACAGATTTCCACTGTAACACCAGATGTATGCCTGTGACAGTCTGCTCATGCACATGAGATGAAAATCTGTTGTTGCATTGCTATCAGGTCATTGTGGTGGTGATAGTGAAATATCCCTTTCTTTACTTTCTTCAGGCCAACAGAAGCAGCACCACCATTTGTGCTACACGAACACTTTCCACAGTACGTTCTGGAAGGTTAAGTACAGTACTTCTCTCTCTATCTGTCTTTCATGCTCACTTCTGTTTGGTGCAGCAGATTTTCTTTCTTGCTTTTCTGCTTTTTTTGTCAGATGAGGCAGAAGAAGTGGTGTATCAGATGAAGAGGGTGACAAGTGTGGGCCAGAGGGAGGAGAAAGCAGCTATATTATATGTTATATTAGAAAGTTAAATAGAAGGTAGATTAATTGTCAGAACAGTAGTCAGTAACATGATTAACAACAGACCAGAAAACAGTCTGATGTCTTTGTGTATCAATAATGGAATATTTTATCTTGTTTGCTACATGCAACTATATATATATATCTAAAGGACCTCACTGAATGCATTGTTCTAATGTATTTATTATTATTATTATTAATAGTAGTAGTAGTAGTAGTAGTATTATATACAATGTTTTTCTCATTACACTGTCTGGACAGACATTTCCTCATTATTTCTTATTTTTTTATTAATAAGATTGTTAAAAGGTCTGTCAGTTTTGGGCAAAATCTGGGCTTTTTTAATTCTCCATGAAGTCTTATTTCAATAAATATTCATTCACTGATTTTGCTGCAGAGTACAGGATATTATATTTAAGTATTTAAATGTCTTGAATTGACAACACATTGCCTCAGTGTGTACTTCAACTCCAGAGCTTAATCCAGAGTTACTGTCTGTGTAGAGTTTGTCATGTTCTATTTGGATTTCTGTACTTTATTCTATATACTTTATATAAATCTACTATATATGTATACAAATGTAAAATAGTTCCTACAAGGTGGAAGAACACAACTGTATAGAAGTTCTGTGTATGGAGTGTTTGTGTGTGATGCCCTGAAGTGGACTGATGACTGATACACCATGAATTTCAAGACCTGCTCACATTATTCCTGGGACAGGCTTCATGGCCTGGGAGGGGAGGTGAAGGGAAAATTAAACAAGTAATGAATATAAAATGATTCGTGTATTTAAAATATTTTAATAAACTATTCTGATTATCTGGCATCAAAAACCTCAGATTTTCAGTGTCAAGTTCTGTTTTTAAAAGCTAATTAGATTTAAGAACATGGAATCTATCCTTGTTACGTGGATCTGTCTATCCATGTTATATATGGATAAACCAAGCTAAAGGAAGCCATCCAGTAATGTTTACTGCCTCGTGTATTATGTGCAATGCTACTTGCTAAGTTCTGAGTGGAGATGGAGCACATTTGAAATTTGAATCTAATCTTGCGAATGGAGCCATTGTTTATATTCCTACTACCAAGCCATGTGTCCTTCTAACTATGCACACACACAAAACAGCTAATACACGGATGCATTCACAACCTGAGCAGCTTTTATATGTTTTGTGTGTATGTGAAAGTGGAATGCTGGTCATAATTCTTCCTGAATTTTTTTGACTGCAGAAAAGTCTGCAACATACTGCAACCATCTTCTTTTCTTGCTGATTATTCCATATGTCTTCTCTGCTGATGCCTCCATGGTTTATAAGCAGATTTTGTTCCTGCCTTTCCAGGTATCACAGGGAATTACACAACAGTGCCCATGCAGTTTAGAACTGCACACCTCCTCAGGCCAGGTCAAGTCTAAATTTACCAAAGTTCACAAAACATTTATTTCTAAGGTCTAAACATGCTGATAGTACAACATTTTGCTGCTTGAGCATCCTAACTCCTTATTGGTGGAACAGTATTTTGCTTCTAGCCATCATGTGTCTCTATCCTTTAGACAAACATCTAACGGCTTTAAACTTTAGGCAGTATCTAGTTTAGTATCTCACATTTTTGCACTGACCATGCAATAACTCTTATTTTGTACACATTCTATGTTTTATTTTATTGTATTATTAGTTATGCAGTTGTGTTTAAAATTGTCCTTTTGTTCCCAAATAATTACAGTATGAATACTTGCAATAATACATTTGTTTAATTTCAGCGATATAAAACAAAATGCCTCCTCAGTCAACCAGCAGTAAAACTATACAATATAAGAGCTATTGGTATATTAATGTTTTCCATACATCTTGGATTTATCTTTTTATTAAATAAATTATTCAGGAAATAATAAAGATGGCTTTGATAATCAACTGTCTTCCCAGGTGACTTCTCAATGGTGGTCTAAATAGAGATGAAAGCAGCAGCCTGAATGAAGAGAAAACAAACACACACATTCACACACTAATGCTTTGCATCATATAGCATAATCTCAAACCTATCACCTTATAAACAGTGTTTTGGAGTCATGATGGTCACACTATGACATTTGGATACCACTCACAGAGATGTTCTCTTCTTGATCACTTCCAATGCAAGAAATCTCTACTTGCACTACTTAGAAATGTTGTTCTGATATATGATCTTTTGTAAAATCTTGTCTGAGATATTCCGACTCAGTACATCCCATATGTACTTATTGAAAGAGACATGCATTGACTAAAAACATTAACAAATTTGTAACTGTGTGTTCATGTTAAAGCAGGTGCAAAGAACAGAATTAATCAGGTTGCTTAGTAAATACAGTAGTATAGATTAACAGCATTTTACCAGCTGAATAGTTGCACATGCTGATTTACATTGTAAACAATTTATGGTTAGGTTATGGTTTTAGTGTTTTTTTATTACCTTGCACTTTTGTTAAAAAAATACATTAATTAAAAAAATCAATCTCACAAAGTCAAAATAAAAATTGTATCAAGGTGCATCACTGCTGTTTGGTAAAACGACTACAATTATCAGTGCATTTTAGGAGCAGACATGTTAGTGTTTACATGAAATATGGCCTTGAATTGTCCATTTAAAATTAAGCACAGTATATGACCTTGAACTATCAGATTTAAGTGATAAACCTGGTAATCGATACAGAGTTTTGGTCCTTATAGTACATACAATATATATTACACAAAGTCTATTATTAGCACAGGGGGTGTTCTTGATGGGGATCATCTAATGTGACTTAACTGCATAATAAAACTTTCTGTATAATCTGACCTGCATTTCATTTTCCACTTTGAAAATCTGGGTTCATGTAACTTTTCCTGGGATCCGGATCATCAGCTGTTTGCCAGTTGGGATCCTGAGCAGTGCAACGGACATGGCTGACTGAGAGGTCCTGGAAAATGAGTGGTAAAATTCTGTGTTAGAGCACACATTAAGGTTTTATTTTTACATCTCATCTGACCTGCAATGCTCTGCCTAAACTTACCTGCACTTCAACTTCCACTTCATCGGTATCCAGGTTCATGTAACTTTTCCTGGGATCTGGAGCATCAGCTGATTGCCAGTTTGGATTCTGGACAGTGTACTGGCGGTGGCTAAATGAGTAGTCCTGGACAATAAGTGGTAAAATTCTGTGTTACAGCACACATTAAGGTTTTCGTTTACATTCCTATCAAACCTTATTGTAGCTACACATTCTAAAATTATTGCACTGACAATTCCTTTTGATTAGTACTTAAACTAAAAAAAAAGTTTCTCAGCTCTCACAGGATCAAAGCCACAATGAGTGTAGGAGGCAACTTCTTGTTGGGAGCAGCGCATGTTTGAATCCAAGGAGCCTGGCATATAGCACTGATACTCTGCAATAAAACAAAACAATGAAATCTGACAAACGGCTCGTTGTTGTGTAACATGTTACAAACATCTCACTAATCCGTTATTCTGGAACAACATTACAATACAATGCAGCTCCTATTGTCCATCTACTGGACTAAACGGCAAGGTGAAATATCAGGTTTTAAAATAACTGTATTACCCAATTTCCCCCTGGGGATTAATAAAGTATTCTGATTCTGATTATAAACACTCAATGTACACAGAAATAGATCATGTGCAATGTAAAGCCTGACTAATATACCAGTTGGCCAAATTAAGGGTCCATTAAATCAACAGAAATCATGTGCATAAAGCACCACAAATAACACTTTAAATATGTTATTAAACATAAGGTTAAAAACCATATATGAAGGCTTTCAAACAAAACCAAATACAATGCCAAGTGCTGTAATCACTTGCATTTTGATAACAAGCAGTATATGCAAGGCATTGTGGGACTTGCTGGTTATAGTGCCTGCTTGTGGAACTAAAGACATAAAGGAAAGCCATGTTCTGAAAATTTTATTTTAAATAACATGTTAAATGTTATATTATAAATAAATGTATAAATGTATTACTGTAATATTTTTACATTCTTTGTGCTTTATACTACACTCATTATTAGAGGCTAGACAGATCAGGCAAGCACAATTTGTGAACAATTTATAATAGAATTATATTGACTGATAATATAATATGTCATATTAATTTATATTTCCTAGAAATCTATATTTGGGAAAAAAGTTGGATAGATAAAGTGATACTCGTGGAGGTTAAACAAATATCTGTTACTTCTTAAGACACAACACTGAAATTGTGAAAAATTGCACCTGGCTACATCCAATATTGCATGCAAGCATACGTCATACTAATGCCCAATACTATTGTGTTTGCTACAGCAGCATGCAACTGGGCTGGTTATTAGTCTTGGGGTAATTAAACTATTAACTATTCGTTACCTGGTGCATCAGGTCTGCATTGTGAGTAATAAGGTATGAAGGCACCTAAATTCCCATCAGGCACTGCACAACGTAAGCCCTGTTGCATTCGACTGGATGGATGTGCCCACGGAAAATCCGTCTGGAAGTGACAGAACTCAGACCTTGAATCACCATGTGAGCCCTGTAGCATTTGACTGGATGGATGTGCCCACGAAAAATCCATCTGGAAGTGACAGAACTCAGGGCGTGAATCACCATGAGCTGTTACAAATGCCTGGGAGGTTTGGGGTGTTGTGTTGGACCCCTTCCCCTGCTGAGAGTACAGGTGATAAGGAGTTCCTTGATGCTCAACTAAATCTGTGCCTGAACAGATAGAGACAAATCATACATTAATGAAAAAAAAGTAATAAAAGTACAGATGAATGCCAAGGCAACAATGTTAGATAGCTAGCACTTTTTCTTTGTCTGTTTTCTTTACAAATTCCTTCATATTCTTACAGTACAAATTCTTTTGAAAGGACCTGGTCTATAACGGTTAGGAGAATGAGAAGGAAGGTGGAAAGGACCAAGATGTCTGAATATGCACACGGGGCCCAGAAATCATTCTTACATGCAGTTTTCTATAAATTCCAATCCTTCATATATTACTTACTTGATGCAAAACTGACCTTTCCAAAAAACGTTTTTTCGAGTACTAGAGCTAGCTCAGCTACTACAGTTATGGGGTAGTGGGTCGTGTTTTCACAGTATAGATCCAAAGAACCCTGCTTCAATCCTGAGCTCCCATTACTGTCTGTATGTACTTTCTGCTGCTTAATGTACTTAGATTTCATAACTCCTACATCCTCCCCCTTACATGCCACAAAATAGATGGGTTATGCTAATAAATAGCACATAGTTATGAATGTATGTGAATATGTGTATGTAATTACTAAAGATAAATGTATGTATAAATAAAAGAATAAATTATAGTTTGTTCTGCCCATATACTGACCAACCACAGCAGAGTTCTCAGGTGAATTCCACATCGGATAATAGGAACGTCTTGACTGGTTGGACACTTCTGGCCCAGCGGCAAGCTTGGCTTTGTTGGAAGGCGTCAGTCGCTTTAGCTTGACCAGAAGCTCTGGGTTAGCCCGTTTGAAGTTGGGGTTGGAAAAGTGATGCATGGTGCTGTCTCGCCTCTCTGAGATCTCAGAGCCTGGGCGCACTTTTCTGAAGCCGTACAGGTTTAGCTGACGAACAAAACTGATGAAATCTTTTGTTTCAAAGTATTTGTTCATCCGCTTGTTGGCTGTAGATAGCACTTCAGCTTCGAAGGCCTCCTGGCAGATCAGTATTCCTTCCCCACTGTCATCCCAGCAAATTGAGCAAATCCGAGGATCATTTACCAAATGCCACAACTTGCTGGGAAAGTTTCTGCGGTTGATCCGGACAGAGTGAAGTATTTCATTGACTTCCATGCCAGCTAAATGATTTGTAACCAAAATATAAGAGCTCAGAGTTATTAAACTATAGATGTTTATCCATCTAGACAATTGCTAACTAGATTGTGACAGTTGATCTGAAGTGCTAACTAGTTAGCAAGGCAGCTATCTAACACATTTATCCATTTTCATTAACAAATGATTTGATCAATAAATAAATAATGATTAAGACATCAAAAAAATTTAAATCAACAACAAGCTAGCAACAGCTGTGCAGAGTTGGCTGGCCTCATGAGTGTAAAATAAATAAAAAATTAATTTAAAAAAAGGTCTATACGAATAGCCTACATGACTTACACGATCGGATTATTACTGATAAATGACTAGATCATATACAAATACCTGGAATCTCAGCTCCTTCTGGAGAATCCTCGTTTTCATCCATGATCAGAAGCGTTTAAACTATTTACAAACACTTAAGCACGCTTGGACCTTGTGCCTTTAAATTCAAAACTAAGGTAGACGTGTGGTAATTCTAGAATGTTCTGTTAAAATACATGAATATACAATAAGCGCGGGCTTGGATCTATCCAATCAGAGTAAAACAAGTGACTGCGACTTCATTCAATTGCAAAATGAAATCCTGCTGTTTAATAAATTGTAGGTGAACGTAGAAAAGATGCTATTTGAGAATATTTTGTTTTGAAATTTCAAACACCCCACCAATAAAAAAATGCAATAAAACATTAAGGGAACACAACAGCAAGTCAATTAAAGTATATTGACTTATAGTTTGTTCTGATATATATCCATATATAGTTTGTTCTGATATATATCCATATATAGTTTGTTCTGATATACCCATATACTGACCGACCACAGCAGAGTTCTCAGGGGAATTCCGCATCGGAGAATGGGAATGTCTTGACTGGTCGGACACTTCTGGCCCAGCGACAAGCTTGGCCTTGTTGGAAGGCGTCAGTCGCTTTTAATTGACCAGAAGCTCTGGGTTAGCCCGTTTGAAGTTGGGGTTGGAAAAGTGATGTATGGTGCTGACTTGCCACTCTGAGATCTCAGAGTCTGGGTGCACTTTTCTAAAGCCATACAGGTTTAGCTGGCGAATAAAACTGATGAAGTCTTTCGTTTCGAAGTACTTGTTCATCCGCTTGTTGGCTGTAGATAGGACTTCAGCTTTGAAGGCCTCCTGACAGATCAGTATTCCTTCCCCACTGTCATCCCAGCAGATTGAGCAAATCTGAGGATCATTCACCAAATGCCACAACTTGCTGGGAAAGTTTCTGCGGTTGACGTCCATCCTAGCTAAATGATTTGTAATCAACAGATAAGAGCTCAGTGCTATTGAACTATACATGTTTATCCATCTAAACAATTGCTAAATGAATAAATAGAAAGAAAGAAAGAAGTCAAAAAATTCCCATTAACAGCTATCCAGAATTATCTCGCCTCCTGAATGTAAAATAATTTAAAAGGTCTATACGAATAGCCTATATGACTTACACGATCAGATTATTTCTGATATATGATTATATCCTACACAAATACCTGATATTATCTCGGCTCCTTCTGCAGATTCCTCGTTTCAACCTGTAATCAGAAGCGTTTAAACTATTTTGAAACACTTAAGCACGCGCGGACCTCGAGCGTTTAAATACAGTACAAACATAAACAAATGGAGGCGCCGTAATTCTAGAACGTTCGCGTCAAATTCGTGAATATTTAATAAGCGCGTGCTTGGATCTGTCCAATCAGAGTAAAACAAGCGACCAAAAAATGCAAATAAAACATTAAGGGACCACAACAGCAGGTCAATTAAAGTAAATCGATCCCCAAATTAAAGTTAAGCTCAATCTGTCAATTTAAACTTTTAAGTATTAAAGTTCGAGGGTTGTTTAAGTTAAATCCTGCATTAATGTGAGCGCGCTTCCTATTGGCTGCGCTATTGGTGACGCTACGACGTGCTGAGTTAAATAATCTGCAGTAGAGCAAAGGAGACCTGCTGTGTGTGAGAACATATGTTGTAGCTCCACAATAAAAGGTCAAATATATTAAGCTCAGGCCATCCTTAAAAATATTTTGGTTTGCAAAATAACAGTAAAAAAAAAGGGTCGGTAGGTAGGTCTATATATTTTTTTCAAGTTTCAATGTAAAAAAAAGTACAATTTTGGTGATGGTGATTACGTAGGTATGACTTTAAACAAATTAGCAGATCGTGACGTCACTGACTGGGTCTTCAACCCGTGCCTTCGGGCGCATCATTGCAAACCTTATTTTGATGCTGGGCACAGTTTTTCCAGAACTTCGTGCCCAGTTAAAGCAGTGTTGAACTGTTTTAATGATTTTTTTAGATGTATTAATTTGCCCGAACCCGTTAATATTATTTTATTGCTTTTGTATTAGTTGTTTGAAGAGTAAAAAAAAAGGCCGGTCTTAACGCAAATTTACAACCGGCAAGTCGGACTTGTAGCAAAAAAAAAAAAAAAATTGAGTCGGTCCTAAATTGACAGGGTCGGTCGGGTTACGGCAAACAAGAATATTTTTAAGGATGCAGTTTTAGACACAGTATGAAAAGGATTGCACAAACTATTATAATCGATTATATCAATATTTTTTCCGTATTAATGAACTAAATGATCTCTGCAAGGGGGCACGGTGGCTTAGTGGTTAGCACGTTTGCCTCACACCTCAAGGGTCGGGGTTCGATTCCCGCCTCCACCTTGTGTGTGTGGAGTTTGCATGTTGGTTGTAGGTTGATTGGCATCTCTGGAAAATTGGCCCTAGTGTGTGAATGAGAGTGTGTGTGTGTGTGTGTGTGTGCCCTGCGATTGATGCGATTTAGTCAATGCATGTCTCTTTCAATAAGTACATATGGGATGTACTGAGTCGGAATATCTCAGACCAGATTTTACAAAAGATCATATATCAGACCAACATTTCTAAGTAGTGCAAGTAGAGATTTCTTGCATTGGAAGTGATCAAGAAGAGAACATCTCTGTGAGTGGTATCCAAATGTCATAGTGTGACCATCATGACTCCAAAACACTGTTTATAAGGTGATAGGTTTGAGATTATGCAATATGATGCAAAGCATTAGTGTGTGAATGTGTGTTTGTTTTCTCCTCATTCAGGCTGCTGCTTTCATCTCTATTTAGACCACCATTGAGAAGTCACCTCGGAAGACAGTTGATTATCAAAGCCATCTTTATTATTTCCTGAATAATTTCTTTAATAAAAAGTTAAATTCAAGATGTATCGAAAACATTAATATACCAATAGCTCTTATATTGTATAGCTTTACTGCTGGTTGACTGAGGAGGCATTTTGTTTTATCGCTGAAATTAAACAAATCTATTATTGCAAGTATTCATACTGTAATTATTTGGGAACAAAAGGACCATTTTAAACACAACTGCATAACTAATAATACAATGGAATAAAACATAGAACGTGTACAAAATAACAGTTATTGCATGTTCAGTGCAAAAATGTGAGATACTAAACTAGATACTGCCTAAAGTTTAAAGCCGTTAGATGTTTGTCTAAAGGATAGAGACACATGATGGCTAGAAGCAAAATACTGTTCCACCAATAACATGCTGTTGTACTATCAGCATGTTTATACCTTTAGAAATAAATGTTTTGTGAACTTTGGTAAATTTAGACTTGACCTGGCCTGAGGAGGTGTGCAGTTATAAACTGCATGGGCACTGTTGTGTAATTCCCTGTGATACCTGGAAAGGCAGGAACAAAATCTGCTTATAAACCATGGAGGCATCAGCAGAGAAGACATATGGAAAAATCAGCAAGAAAAGAAGGTGGTTGCAGTGTGTTGCAGACTTTTCTGCAGTCAAAAAAATTCAGGAAGAATTATGACCAGCATTCCACTTTCACATACACACAAAACAAATATAGTAGCTGCTCAGGTTGTGAATGCATCCGTGTATTAGCTGTTTTGTGTGTGTGCATAGTTAGGACACATGGCCTGGTAGTAGGAATATAAACAATGGCTCCATTCGCAAGATTAGATTCAAATTTCAAATGTGCTCCATCTTCACTCAGAACTTAGCAAGTAGCATTGCACATAATACATGAGACAGTAAACATTACTGGACGGCTTCCTTTGGCTTGGTTTATTCATATACAATATAACATGGATAGACAGATCATGTAACAAGGATAGATTCCATGTTCTTAAATCTAATTAGCTTTTAAAAACAGAACTTGACACTGAATATCTGAGTTTTTTGATGACAGATATTCAGAATAGTTTATTAAAATATTTTATATACACAAATGCCAATCAACCTACAACCAACATGCAAACTCCACACACACAAGGTGGAGGCGGGAATCGAACCCCGACCCTTGAGGTGTGAGGCAAACGTGCTAACCACTAAGCCACCGTGCCCCCCATGCAGCAAAATCAGTGAATGAATATTTGTTGTGAATTAGACTTGTTTTTATTTTTTTGCTTTATACTATATTTCCCACAATCCTCTGCAGACTGCATCACCATTTTCTAGTGCACTTCATTACCCATAATCCTCAGCTGAGGCCTATAAATAGACCTCATTTCCTTCCATTGTTCTTTTATATTGGGGAGGTGTGGGCCTGAAGATGGGCACTCAACCATGTGTTTGAATCCTTTCCATAAGATGAGTTATGTAAGTTTTGTATTGTATTGTTTCATTGAATTTGATGAGTTGTATATTTGTCATTAGTAGGGTTATAGATATTATATTTGATGTTGTATGATTTCCATCTTTATTATTGTTTGTGAGCCTGATTTCTTTGTTATATTGTTTGTAGTGACCAGAAAACCATCTTTAGCATCCTTATCATCTTTAACATTTCCTGCTCATCCTGTGTCTCTTATGCATTCCATTTATCCTGTGGAACCTGTGTACTGTGTATCAAGCCTTCTTGTCAATAAGAATAAATGAGAGCAAAGGGATTAAGTTGTTCTGTGTTTTAACAAGACACAACACCAAGTACTACATGTCCACTGAACCTTGGATACTTTTAACATCTGTTATCCAACAATATTTATTGAAATATGACTTCATGGAGAATTAAAAAAGCCCAGATTTTGCCCAAAACTGACAGACCTTTTAACAACCTTATTAATAAAATAAGAAATAATGAGGAAATGTCTGAATTATGTCCATGTCCAGACAGTGTAATGAGAAACATTGTATATAATACTGCTATTAATAATAATAATATTATTATTATTAATATTATTATTATTATTATTATTATTATTAATACATTAGAACAATGCATTCAGTGAGGTCCTTTATTTATATATATATATATATATATATATATATATATATATATATATATATATATATATATATATATATATATATATATATATATAATGTTAGTTAGTTATAATTAGTTGCATGTAGCAAACAAGATAAAATATTCCATTATTGATGCACAAAGACATCAGACTGTTTTCTGGTCTGTTGTTAATCATGTTACTGACTACTGTTCTGACAATAAATCCACCTTCTGTTCAACTTTCTAATATAACATATAATATAGCTGCTTTCTCCTCCCTCTGGCCCACACTTGTCACCCTCTTCATCTGATACACCACTTCTTCTGCCTCATCTGACAAACCCTGCAAGAAAGAAAATCTGCTGAGCCAAACAGCAGTGAGCATGAAAGACAGATAGAGAGAGAAGTACTGTACTTAACCTTCCAGAACGTACTGTGGAAAGTGTTCGTGTAGCACAAATGGTGGTGCTGCTTCTGTTGGCCTGAAGAAAGTAAAGAAAGGGATATTTCACTATCACCACCACAATGACCTGATAGCAATGCACCAACAGATTTTCATCTCATGTGCATGAGCAGACTGTCACAGGCAAACATCTGGTGTTACAGTGGAAATCTGTACAATGAAACTAATCAATGGATTTTTTTTTTTTCTTTGAATTTGAGTTCAGTAGTAAAATGAAATTTGAAAAAGGTTGTTGGATGATTTGCTAAAATAATTATTGATCAAGCTGCTTGTACACTTACACATGCACACTTATTTCTGCTACACTACTGAATAGTTTGCACTTTATGTAGTCTTGTGTACTGTTACAGTATATATTACACTATAGTCATGGAGAAACATTTCATTCCAGTGTATACAAGCTATAGATAGGAACAACAATAAAAATCTTTCTACTCATAAAATATAAATATGTGTAACTGTTTGAGAGGAACTTTGTTCTGACCTTTGTATCAGGGTTCAGGTCTTCACAGATCATACGCATGGTACTGATCCAGTTTCTATAGATACTATCTTCTTTAGAACTTGGCTTCTGTTCACTGTCTGACAAATTAAATAAGAGTTAAAAGTGTACAATCAAGTTAAACACATTAACTTATACATACAGTGATACTGATTCAGATTGCAATAAAAACAATTTTTCATTAATATTAAGCACAGGCTTCATGCGCCATTTCAGCACAAACCCCAACACAAACACCTGATGTCTCTGAGGATGTCAAGCCAAGTCAAGTCAAGAAGCTTTTATTGTCATTTGTAACATATATAGCTGTTGCAGTACATAGTGAAATGAGACAACGTTTCTCCAGGATCAAGGTGCTACATAAAGCAAAGACAGGGCTAGGACTTAGTAAGTAGTCCTAGCCACATAAAGTGCAACTGTGCAACCTGGTGCAAACAGTGCAAGACAAGACAGTGCAGGACAATACAAACAAGACAGACAAGACAGTGCAGGACAAAAGACAGTGCAGACAAAAGGTTACAAGACAATACACAAAATACAAAAAAGACAGTACACAAAAGACAGTAAACAAAATACAGCACCGACCGACCAGTGCCAATACTATATGTAAATACTGTAAGTTCAGACAATATTGTGTGCAGTAATACTAGAATGAACACAGTTTCTTAGCAGCAGGTCCCTGATATAGTGTATAAGATTGTGCAAAAACAGCAACAACTGAAATATTGTACAGTATAAGCAAAGTGACTGAAATGTTAGACAGTGTGTGCAAAGAGCAAAAAAGTAAAAAGTGTGCAAAACAGGATGTAAACAGTTTGTAAACAGTAAGCATGTAAACAGTTTGATGAATGTAAGCAGCATGTAAACAAGTTTATAGAAGTATGTGGTGTAGGTCTGTGCAGTCCACACAGATGTTGTGCGTGTGTATGGTGTGCTCAGTACAGTTCAGTTCAGTTATTAAGGAGTCTGATGGCTTTTGGGAAGAAACTGTCCTGCTGGGCTTTGAGTTGACTTTGAGCTTCCTGGATCCTGCCCTCCAAGGTGAGATGGGCACATAGCTGGGCACAGTGAACACCCAGCACAGCCATGTTCAGGCTTCCTGCCCACACCCAGCTATAGATAAAGAAACTGTGTGTATTCTTGCTAAACTGGATTCAATTTGTACAATTTTTGTGCATTTTTGTATTCAGAGCTACCTGCTGGTGGTCACAAGCTTCTGCTGAGTGATGACTCTGGTTGCTTTTTTTCAAAAAGACAGCTGAACCTGGAAAGGAACTCTGTCTCTTCACTGAAAACCTTCAAAAATATGTGTATTTAATTATTTTAGCACTATTAAATGTCATACAGCAGCAAATCTTAATAGAGTAAAAATTAATTAAATGTAAGTGAAATTTATGACAAGAGTAAACAAATCTGCTAGATTACTGTAAAAAGTAAAACAAAGAAACAAACAAATACAATTTGAAATAACCACTTTACAGAGTGGCAATCCAACTTTTTAAGCATTCTGTGAAATCTGTTTATACTTGAAATAATATTTGTATTGTATCGTATTGTCTTTATTGTCCACCAAGGTGGAAATTTTCATAGGGTCAAACTGACCAAAGAGAGGGTGAGAAGTAGGGATGAGCGAGTACAGCATTATCTGTATCTGTATCTGTTAACCATATGAATTATCTGTATCTGTATCTGTACTCGGAGTAGGCGGGGCTTGTCTTGAAATGGGCGGGGCTTTAACCGGTATGTTATTTTAAGCATGCAATTGATATGGGTTGATCAGAAATTGTTATATTTATTGCTGATTAGAAAAATATTTACAGGACAGCATCAGGATTGAGCTTCAGATCAATGGTTTTGATCACGATAGCAAACAAACTATATTACAGAACAAGTTTTGCAACAATGAAAACAAAACAATGCAGTGCAATTATGAAGTAAAATGTAATGAACAACATAACTTTCTTTTTTAACTTTTACTTTTTTTATGATCAGTGTGTGTGTGTGTGAGTGTGTGTAGCTTAATAATTAATTTATAATATTTATAACACTAGCTTACTACCTTTATGTTTTTATGAAATACCGCAAAAACTTGTCAGACACTCAGTGTCTGGTTACTGGTTAGAGACAGCTGAAGGTTTAA
Organism: Tachysurus vachellii; assembly: GCF_030014155.1. NCBI lineage: Eukaryota > Metazoa > Chordata > Actinopteri > Siluriformes > Bagridae > Tachysurus > Tachysurus vachellii. Next base: position 7,053,751 of record NC_083469.1, on the reverse strand, counting down.
AAAAGAAAAAGAATCTCCGACAGGCAGAGACGCAATGCGAGTCACATTCTACCAAGCAAGCACCACGTCTGAACGAACCCACGTTTACCAGAACTCTACTGGTTAGTAAGTACGTATTATTAACGTTACAACCCGAAGTAAAAAGCTGAAGAAACCCTAAACGTTGACAGAAAAGACCCGCGAACCCGAGTGACTGAGGGAGAGACAGAGAGCTGTTCTGTGTGTGACTGTGAGTGCGCAGAGCGAGACACAGCAACACAATACATCTGTATGTGTGTAGGGGAGGGGCGCTGTGACTAGCCTATCACAGAACGCTGACACAATCAGATGATTGTCGTTGATGTTTTCCAATGATGATCCGTACCGGATACTCGTTTCAGCCGAGTATCCGGCTCATCTCTAGTGAGAAGCATCTGCTAGAATGTGTCACGGGCAACAAACCACACACACCGCCCGAGCATCAGCATAGAAACGCCTGTAAGGAGGAGGCATATGGCTGAGGATCCATTTGCAGCGATTTATTGACAGAATACACAGGCGAAGTCAGACAGGCAATAATCAGGACGGGCAAAACACGGATGTCAGAGAATAGGCGAAAATCGGAAACGAGAAACAGGGAAAGGGTCAGGGCAGGCAGCAAACAATCAGAAAGGTCAGAATCAATAAACAGAGTTGAAACGGGAAAATCAGAACACAGGAAACCGCTCAGAATGACTGTACTACACAAGTCGCAACCTCGCACTGGTATGAAGTTCAAGTTCAGTTTAAATAGAGAGCGGAGATGAGGAACAGGTGACGGTGTAATCAGTGTAGGAGATGGCTGATGGGGAGTGTAGTCCGGAAGCGCGCCAATACTCCGGGGACGCGTCTCTGATGCTCTGATGTGTGTGTGCTGTGCCACGGTGTGCCCGTGACAGAATGCTTCTTGCCTTCTTCTTTGTTCTTTCTGCATACAGTTGTGTCAAGGGATTCTGTGTCCTGCCAACAATTTTGCTTGCCATTGACACAACTCACTCACTCACTCATCTTCTACCGCTCATCCGAACTACCTCGGGTCACGGGGAGCCTGTGCCTATCTCAGGCGTCATTGGGCATCAAGGCAGGATACACCCTGGACGGAGTGCCAACCCATCGCAGAGCACACACACTCATTCACTCACTACGGACAATTTTCCAGAGATGCCAATCAACCTACCATGCATGTCTTTGGACCGGGGGAGGAAACCGGGGTACCCAGAGGAAACCCCCGAGGCACGGGGAGAACATGCAAACTCCACACACACAAGGTAGAGGCGGGAATCGAACCCCGACCCTGGAGGGAAATAGTTTGAGTAAACGCAAACTGGAGAATTAAAAATTTCATACAGTGGAATTAAGAAATCAGTTCTTTACACAAAAACAGAAATGTGGACCTTTTATTAGTTACAGAATGAAGGATTTGCTTATTGTCATCACTCTTATGGTCCTGGCCAGTGCAGCTAGTGTCTCTCTTGAAGACCTGGAGTTTCATGCCTGGAAATTAAAGTTTGGTAAGAGAGATCTTATGTTACTTTTAAATATGGATTGCAAACCCCCCAAAAAATCCATTCTATAAGAAGGAAACAAGTCATGCAGTAATTAGCTTTTTTGGGTTATGTTATTTTATGTCTTTTTGTCCAATCTTTTTTTTTTATTTTTTATTATTAAATTAGGTACGATCTATAATACTGTACAGGAGGAGTCTCATTGACATCAAATATATTTGAGAAACTTGAAATTATATTTATCTTGTGGCTACAACTGACTCAAAAGATTTTGAAGGCAATGAGCTAGTCTTTGGTGCGCCACTATGGGCAATAAACTAAGCTAATAAAGAGCTAATTTAATGATATTTAAATATTTTCCAGCAAGAAAATACATTGACTCCATTTAGTTTTCCAAAATAATGAAGCAGTAGGTTTTTACATGATTGGGTGTGACAAAATATACAATCCAAACTTTTACAACTTTCATTTGCAAATTTATACATTATTTTAATCTGATTCCACTTCAATTTAATATTCTTGGCTATATATAAAAATGTTTATTTTTATTCTTACATTTATGAAAAAATGCACCAGAAAGACAACCTTTTCACTTCTGCTCTTTGGAAACAATCAGAAAACAAGTATTAAACGTCTTTAATAATACATCTCAAACAGAGTAACCAGGAGTACGGGGAGACTGTTTAAGGGCTGCCTGAGATCCTTCAACAGGAATAAAGAAACACAGTGCAGCTACATATCACCAACCGACAGGAGGAGCTGTTCAGCAAGATATTGTGGACTGGAGGAAAAAGGGCTATGTGACTGAGTTTAAAGACCAGATGGAGTGTGGCTCTTGCTGGGCCTTCAGTGCAGTAAGGCGCAACAGGAAAACATGATTGTACTGCAAAAATATTTAATTAATTACATCTCAGGTTCTAAAACACTTGCCCTTCCACTACCATTAAGAGTAAATGATTCCATAATGCTATTCAATCCTACCTTCATCTCTTTTTGATTTTAAGTTAATCTGCTTTTACAAGACTGTAATTTGTTCTCTCTTCTCCTTCCATCAGTCCTCTCACAGACGAAGGGGCTGTAGGTGTCAGGCCCAGTGGAACTGGGTGGCTGCATGGATGGTGCCTTTCTGGCAAGACTATCACTAATATAGGTCTTCTGTACTTTCTTAGACAGGGTCACTGGTAGGCCAGACATTTAGGAAGACAGGGAAGCTGGTTTCTCTGAGTGAGCAACAATTGGTGGACTGCTCATTTATGAACTATGGTTGCAATGGTGGCTGGATAAATAAAGCATTTGACTACATTATTTCCAACAATGGAATTGACACAGAGGAGTCCTACCCTTATGAGGCCATAGTGAGTAAAGTAAAATACACATTATTTTGATAGATAGGCAAAACTAGTTTTGACAGACATAAATCATTTTTGTAGAAAAACTATGATTAGCATTTCCAATGTAAAGTAACAGAAAGTATGATGGTTCTCTTTTTTGTAGAAGGGATACTGCAGGCTTAATCCAGCCACTGTGGGAGCTACTTCCACTGGCTATGTATATGTGAAGAGTGGAGATGAGTTTGCTTTACAGGATGCTGTGGCCTTTGTTGGACCCATTTCTGTTGCCATAGACGCAAGTTTGACTACCTTCCAGTTTTATCATTCCGGTGAGTCTTGCATGAAGATCACAAATCAATCCCACATTACTAGTCCGTACTTTACTACTTACTAAAAAGGTAATAATTTAATGCATAATGTTGGTAATTGATCATTACTTGGTTGATTAAAGGCATCTATGATGAGCCAATGTGCAGCAGCATTAAGCTGAATCATGCTGTCTTGGTGGTTGGTTATGGTACAGATGATTCGATGTGGCAAAAACATGACTACTGGCTGGTCAAGAACAGGTAACTTTATTAGCTTTAAGTGATGAAAATATTATATAAGATTATAAGGTTATAAGATAAAAGTAATCACCCACATTACTTCCTTACTGGCCATTTTTTTTTTACAGCTGGGGTCTTGGCTGGGGTGAAAATGGTTATATCAGGATGTCAAGGAACAAGTTTAACCAGTGTGGCATTGCTACAGATGCCATGTATCCTCTGGTTTAAAGGTATACATAATAAATATCTGTGATGTGGTGACTATCATTTCCTCATCAATACACAATTGTTGGTCTGTACCCTGCTGTTCCCTTTTGAGTCTGGTTCCTCTGGAGGTTTCTTCTTCATCCATCTAAGGGAGTTTTTCCTTGCCACAGTTGCCTCAGTCACCTCAGGCTTGCTCATTGAGAATCAATACAAACACATTTATATATAAGTTGTTATTAATTTTTGTATTATATTAATCTTCATATAATATTACATTTATTGTATTATGTTTCTTATGTTCTTTAAAGCTGCTTTGAGACAATGTCCATTGTTAAAAGCACTGTACAAATAAAATCGAATTGAAAATAAAGCGATTTATTTAATGAATTAAAACTGAAAACCAACAATGAATTCTAAGAAAATGTTTGAAACACATTATATAATCTAGCTTCAGTATTCATATTTACTATCTTAACAGTAACTGCAAAAACATGACGAAATTTATGCTTTTCTGCAGGTGGGTGAAATACAACTCCATGGGCAATCAATCTGTAGCAACACTATGACTACATGAAAACGTCTATGGGAACCTTCTTTCTCTCCTGAGCTTGCATTTATAATTTCCTTTTCCTTTCTGATTCATGTCTAAATGATCTCTAGATTTCTTGAACATCTACGACTATGTGACTATTAAATTTTAATTATATATATATATATATATATATATATATATATATATATATATATATATATATATATATATATATATATATATATATATATATATATATATATATAAAAATAATAAATAGCATTCATGCTGAGTGGATTTATTAAATGGTAATGTCACATGATGCCAGAAAATTTCTTTTACCTGTAAAACCTTTGCTTTTACCTCAGTCAAGAAATCAAATGTAATTCATTAAATGTAGTTTAAGCATTATTGTTATGTCCCAATGGCATCTCCATGGTTGGTCCTGATCCATGACTTTATGTCTGTTTAAAAGTTATTACTTACAGGTGTTGGTCATATAATTAGAATATCATCAAAAAGTTGATTTATTTCACTAATTCCATTCAAAAAGTGAAGCTTGTATATTATATTCATTCATTACACACAGACTGATATATTTCTAATGTTTATTTCTTTTAATTTTGATGATTATAACTGACAACTAAGGAAAATCCCAAATTCAGTATCTCAGAAAATTAGAATATTACTTAAGACCAACACAAAGAAAGGATTTTTAGAAATCTGGGCCAACTGAAAAGTATGAACATGAAAAGTATGAGGCATATTGCATCAAACTCTTCACAATACCCCATAGATTTGGTGCACTGTGTTTTCTGAGGTCCAAGGTCAATGCAGCCGTATACCAGGAAGTTTTAGCGCACTTCATGCTTCCTGCTGCTGACCAACTTTATGGAGATGCAGATTTCATTTTCCAACAAGACTTGGCACCTGCACACAGTGCCAAAGCCACCAGTACCTGGTTTAAGGACCATGGTATCCCTGTTCTTAATTGGCCAGCAAACTCGCCTGACCTTAATTCCATAGAAAATCTATGGGGTATTGTGAAGATGAAGATGTGATATGCCAGACCCAACAATGCAGAAGAGCTGAAGGCCACTATCAGAGCAACCTGGGCTCTCATAACACCTGAGCAGTGCCACAGACTGATCGACTCCATGCCACACCCCATTGCTGCAGTAATTCAGGCAAAAGGAGCCCCAACTAAGTATTGAGTGCTGTACATAATCATACATGCTCATCAGTCTGGGTGTAATAAATGAATATAATATACAAGTTTCACTTTTTGAATGGAATTAGTGAAATAAATCAACTTTTTAATGATATTCTAATTATATGACCAGCACCTGTATTTCTAGTCAGCTCTTGAATCAGTGGAAGCTTAGAGAAAGCTTTGAGCTTGTCAAAATTTTTACTGAATTTCCAGCCAAGGCATTAAGTCTGCTTCTGTGCAAGAAGTCTTATGACTTTTTGTGGACCTATTTCAATGGAAATCGCTCTGAAATTTTGTTGCATCAGTTACGACAGCTTGTCGAGAGATCATAAGGCCTTTGTGAGTCACTGTGCACAAATCATCAGGAGCAAATCATGTCAAAAGTCTGCAGCTGTGGAGACTAGAATGATTGGCCAGAAATATGAGCTCTAAACATGCCTTTAAAGTTCAGGTCCAGGTGGATGTCATTGAATTTACTTGGGCGTGATATGGTGGATCAATGTTCCTGAAAGTATTCATTCACCGCTTTCAGGACAAGAAGTTGCCTGTTACTAAATTATGGCAATTATAAAACTGTACTACTGTGCATTCACAAAACTCACTCCAAACTAACATACAGTAGTCTTGGTGTTGAGTTCCCTGTGCTGTTGAGGAACTAAAGGGATTACACATTCATGGAGCAAGCAGTTACTGTAACAAAAAAACTGCAATGATATTCATGCTTTTCTTCAGGTGTGTGGAAAAAAACTACATGAATTGATTTTCAATGTGATATATTTATGCAATACACAGTCTCAATTTAACCTTTGTTAAATTAAAAATGAATTGCTAATATATTCATGCAAAATTATACTGCTGATGAGTATTAAATTGGGATTTTCATTTCAGCTTTTCCTGGTGTGAGTGATCCTTTTGTCTTTCCCCTTTCTTTGGAAATGAACTCATGTATAAAGAGCAACTGAGAAAAGGATTTTAGTCAGAGACTTATTTACTGAATTTCCAGTTTCCAGAATCTAGTTACTGGTTTCCTATTTCATCATTGTTCATTTTATTTGTGTGATTTTAATTATTGCAAATGAAAGTATAGAGTGACATCAACAGTGTACAATGTGGAATAATTTAGGCTTCCAATACCTAGTGATTAGTATATATTGCACACAGTATAAAATCATTAGAGATTAGAGATTTGCACATTGTATAGAGTGACAAATTGAATTGTAGTGTGACTCAGCAGCTGAATAATGATATTTACATTTACGGCATTTGGCAGATTCCCTTATGCAGAGTGACTCATATTTTATCTCCCTCAGGCTTGCTCATTAGAAATAAATATATCAATTTAATTTTAAACTTTGTCATTTTTATTCTCTGTTATATTTCTATAAACCTGCTTTGAGACAATTTGCATTGTTAAAGACACTATAACTAATAAAATTGAATTTATTTTAATGGATTTTTCTCTCATTTTTCATACAACTGAGAATTTGTGGGTCAAGGGCACAGCAGGGGCATCTTGGTGGTCCTGGGATTTCAACTAACAAACCACAATCAGCAGTTCAACATACCACTTGCCCATGATACAGAGGCTTAGAATAGAAGCTTTTATTTTGTCACATACACATTACAGCATAGTGAAATTCTTCCTTAACATATCCCAACATTTTAGGTTGGGGTCAGAGCACAGGGTCAGATATGATACAGCACCACTGGAGCAGAGAGGGTTAAGGGCCTTGCTCAAGGGCCCAACAGCTTGGCAGTGCTGGGGCTTGAACCCCGATCCGTTAATTAACAACTGCTTGAGCCGCCACTGCCCCATATACACTATACAATAAAATGGAGAGACAAAAAAAGTCTTCTGAAACAGAAGAGACTGGAAGATTATTGAGTGAAACTCTGCTTAATTGTTGAGTGGTCAATCAAGGGAATTGAAATTATTTTGGAACCTAAAACCAACCTAAAGAATCAATCTAACAAACCTAATACTGTAAAATAAATTTGATGGATATTATACATATCACTCAACTATGTGCAGACATAGTATATGCTAATTTAAAGTGTGATAGAGATTTCTATTCTTTAACTGTTTTTCATGTTATGTTTAGATTAGTTTTTGAGGTTAGTTATTAAAAGTCATTCAGAGGTTTCAGAAACTGAACACTTTAAAACGTAACAATTCTAAGTGAAAATGAAACTGGAAGAAAATAAGAGCTTAGTATCCCTTTTTATATAGTCAGTTTGCAAGTTTTTATGGAGTAGTTTGAAAGTCTGCTTTTCTAATATGGTGGCTGCTATCTTATATTTTTCAATGCTAATCACTTGATTCAATGATACATGATGAGAAAACAAGCAAGGGTCATGTCCACCATAGTGTAGAATCATTTCTGGATACAATTATGCAATTCCTCTACAAAAAAAAAAATCTTTCATTTCTTGCGGTCATGTGTGTGAGCATCAGCTGATCAAAGCCACAGTTATTTATAACAGGAAACCTATGACAGTTCAGAAACAGACAGACAGAAACCTAGAACAATTCAAGTTTCAAGAAACACACAAAATGAGGTACGTACCACATACCACATGCACCTGGATATACATATATTATGTAGACTGGTTGAGCACACCTTTTATTTTAAAGAGACATATATGTGAGTCCAAGTGTGGGGAAATGACAATAGCAGTAACAAAGGACAGTGGACTAAAGAAAGCAAATCCTTACATAATAAAATATTATTTGCAGAATGAGAATTTTGCTCCTCTTCACCACTCTTGTGGCTCTGGCCAGTGTAGACAGTGTCTCTCTGGAAGACCTGGAGTTCAATGACTGGAAATTGAAGTTTGGTGAGAAATGATTTTATATCTAATCAAACTGTTAAACCTGAAAATCTACATGTTTGGTTGTCTCACATCCACACTCTTATTTAAATTGATAAAGAAAAAAGTAACAAAGTACAATATGTTTTTGTCAGGATCAGTTGATTATTTTCCTTCTAGGTAAGATCTATAAGTCTGCAGTGGAGGAGATTCAGCGTAAGATGATTTGGATGGAAAATCATAAGCTGGTCCTGAAACACAACATGCAGGCTGACCAGGGCATTAAGAGCTTCAGACTTGGCATGACCTATTTTGCAGACATGGTAAGTAATATATTTTTGAAAAGAAATTATTCATCTCGACAATTTAGGAATTTAAAATGAGTCTCTGTATTTCTACTTGGAGGCAAAATAGAGCAATAAACTCTGTTGCATTAACTCAGCTACTGACAAAATGTGTCAGTGATTTTTCATTTAGGACAATAAAAAAACTCTGTAATACTTTTTGCCATTATACTGATCTCCCCTGACTTCATTATCCTGGGTTACATGAAAATTTATGTTTTTGTAATGAATTGAACTTTTTTTATTACCTATATGTTTTGTAGGTAATAAAAGCTTATTCGGCTCCTCCAGAAAGTATTACCCTCCTTCCTAAATAAAAAAATAATTGCTGTTTTACAGAAGAAATTAAAGGATGAGAGAGAGAGAGAGAGAGAGAGAGAGAGAGAGAGAGAGAGAGAGAGAGAGAGAGAGGAGGAAAGAGAGAATAAAAAGGAATAAAAACATTTCAAATGCATGAACCAGAAAAGCATCCATTTCACTGATGAACAAGACTACAACATATAGCTGACTTCACTGCATCTCCATCTCTAACAGGATAACCAGGAGTACAGAAATTCTGTATTCAAAGGCTGTCTGAGATCCTTTAGCATTACCACAGGAGACAGTGCAGCTACATTCCTCCGAGGGGGAGCTGTTCTGCCAAAAACTGTGGACTGGATTAAAGAGGGATACGTGACTGAGGTTAAAGACCAGCAGGAATGTGGATCCTGCTGGGCCTTCAGTGCAGTAAGGGCAGTCTTAACACATGCAACATGGCCTTTGTGCCTCAGTTGCTACTACATATAAGAAGTGGACCCATTTGCAGATGTGTTGTGGATAGAAATCTTTGTTTTTCATGTATCCTCTCAGACAGGGTCGCTGGAAGGTCAGACTCGAAAGAAGACGGGGAAGCTGGTGTCACTGAGCGAGCAGCAGTTGGTGGACTGCTCGTGGAAATATGGGAACTTTGGTTGTATGGGAGGATTGATGAACACGGCTTTTGAATATATTAGAGACAACAATGGAATTCACACAGAGGAGTCCTATCCTTATGAGGGCAAAGTGAGCCGAACATAAAAATATGTCTAAAAAATGTTTTAGAGGATAGCTATTTATTAACCCAGCTAGCATACTATTTTATAATTGACAGTAATCTGCAGTAAGAGGATCTTTGTCATGAATGAGAAGGCATTCAATTTCTCACATGTACATTGCAGCACTGTGAAGGTCAGCCATGATAGCACCCTTGTGGCAGGGGGGCACTTGCTCACAGGCCGAGCAGCTGCTGCTAGAACTCCATCCTTTTGATCAACAAACCAGAGCCTTAAGACTTGAGCTACCACTATTATCCTTAATGACCCTTTCCTCTTGCCTTCTGCAGGATGATAATTGCAGATTTAATTCAGACACTGTGGGAGCCACCTGCAATGGCTATGTGAATATAAACAGTGGAGATGAGAAAGCTCTACAGGAAGCTGTGGCCTTCATTGGACCAATTTCTGTTGCCATAGATGCAGCCCACATATCCTTCCAGCTCTATAAATCTGGTGAGTCTCACATTTAAAACTGAGTCTTAATGCTGTCATTTAGTGGTCTGCTTTTATTTGACATAATCTATGGTCTGTTAAATAACAGATTAATAAATATAGTAATTGATTCCATAATGCTGGAATAACTGACCACCACATAATTGCTTAAAGGTATCTACGATGAGCCAGACTGTAGCAGCACTGAGCTGGATCATGGTGTCCTGGCTGTTGGTTATGGCAGGAAACAAAAAAAAGATTACTGGCTGGTCAAGAACAGGTTAAGATTTAAAAATCTAGAACTTTTTAATATATTTCATGTAATGCACCATACAAAAATGATGATAATAATAATAATAATAATAATAATAATAATAATAATAATAATAATAATAATAATAATAATTTTATTTTTTTTATTTTTATTTTTGTTGTTGTTATTATTATTATTATTATTATTATTATTATTATTATTATTATTATTATTATTATTATCATCAAAAGTATGTTCTATATTTTGACTTTCAGAATTTAAATAACTAAAAGGTGAATGAATAATTTTATATATAATATTTAGAATTATTGCTTTTATAAAATGTAAAATTCAATTTAAAATAACTGTGTCAGCTTTAAATTATATGACTGAAGATATAGTCCAGTGGGTCATAATAACCACTCAATTCCTCCCTTAATTTACATTTACTTTACAGCTGGGGTCTCGACTGGGGTGACAAAGGTTACATCAAGATGTCAAGGAACAAGAACAACCAGTGTGGTATTGCCACAAATGCCAGCTATCCTCTGGTTTAAAGGTGTAAAGAAAAATGTCAGTGTGACAGCTATTAAAAAAAATCTGAGTTTGTGTGTTAAGCCATCATTAATGGGATTAAGTGTTATGTTTTAAAAGAATCATAATAATCAAACAATTCTTAGTATCAATATTTTCTACTTTAACAATCTTTCACTTTAGTTGTCATGATTTGTCAAATACTCAGTGCCAAGCAAATTATGGCATGAAATGGCTTCTAGTAAATGCCTGTTTTCAGGCACAGAGTGACTTTTGCACATTAACTTTTCAAATAATAACAAATAATAATTAATTAACTCATCAGCTACTTATCAAGTATTTCACTTGTTTAAAGAATAGTTTTAAATGTAGATAATATACCAAACTGTCCAGATTCTCCATGGTTACAGATTATACAATTACAGTAGCCTTTTTTGAGCAAATATAAAAATAAAAAAAAAGGTTAGCAATGTGGCACATTATTAACTCCAGTACCTTGCTTGGTAAGAATAAAAGTGAATTTTCTATTGATTTGGTACTGTATCAGATAATATTGAATTAATGTATTGTTGTGTATGAGTCTAAAAATCCTGGATCTGGATTAACTCCTGTTTCTGGCTCTAACACAACTCAAATTTACTTTAGAAGGAATGTTAATCAGTGCATCAGCAGAATTAGGAGCATTAAGAGCAGAGAAATCAAATGTGCAGGATAAGGCATACACTAGGACCAGGGCCGGAACCATTGAGTTAAAATAGTGAAAACTTTTAAAAATTAAGAATATGAACCAGGAATCTCTTGAATGAATCAAGTATTCACTACAGCATGTTTTGTTTGCATTCTCACATACATATCAACACACAAGTAATATTTTTCATGTCTACTGTATGTTGATCATGTGTACAGTGTTTGCAGTTACAGTAATAATAAATACTTAAACAACTGTTAAGTATTCTGATCATAGTTTATTATGCATGGCATATATTGAGAAATGACAGTAGTAGTAGTAGTAATAGAGTATTAGTTTATAGTAGTCGTAGTGTATTAGTTCATAGGCATATTATCAGTTGTTATTCATAGTCAACACGTTACAATCCTGTCATCCTTGACTGATCCCCTGATCTTGAATCTGCTTTGTTTAGCATTTTATCAGCACATTTTGACAACAGACAAATGCATTTCATTGAGAGATTAATGAGTGTTAATGTACAGTAAGATAGAAATAGATGGACTAGCAAGAAATATTCAACAATGCAACAGAGAAATTAATGATTTTGAGTTTAGTATAAGAGTGTATTAGTTTATACAGTAGACATATTCAATCATCCGTCACTGACCCACTGATCTGCAGTGAATCTGCAGTGTTTTGCTCATGTCTGTCTAGTTTTGGTGTTTCTCGAATTTCAACTTTCATTATTGCCTTGCCTGCAGTGGACATTGTTCCCTTCACACAAATTCCTTGTCCAGAATACATGACTTCACTTCCTGTAGCCCTTTCCCTGGTGAATGTACCTTTCATGTTATACATTTCATAAAACAGATCATCATTACACAAAACTTGGTTTTCAAAAATTCCAAGAGCTAAATAATTTTCATACAAATTGCAGTCATAAGGCAATTTATTTTATTTATTTTATTTTAATAATTTATTTTATGCTAAATAAATGTAAACCACTAAATCATAGCATACATATTATTCTGGAAGCATCTGTAAGAGCGGTTAGTAACACAGGATTGGTTTATAATGTATGTGTAAGACTCACCAGATACATAGAGCTGGAAGGATATGTGGCCTGCATCTATAGCGACAGAAACAGGTCAGATGGTTGCCACAGCTTCCTGTAGAGCATTCTCATCTTCACTGGTTATTATCCACGTAGCCTGTGCAGGTGGCTCCCACAGTGTCTGGATTAAACCTGCAGTCCCCATCCTGTCAAGAGTGAGATATAGGGTGCTTTATGAATATTGTACAAAAAAGCAGGCTTGATGGCTAAAATAAATAATTGCTTTGGTAAAAATCTTTCATCCTACCAAAAGCAAGTACGGGTTTTAAACAATTATACAAACGTATAAAATTGCCCATCAAATTGGGTTCATCTGAGTGTTCCACAGTGGCTTCATAAGGATACAGTAGGAGTCTTCTGTGTCAATTCCCTTGTTGTCCTTAATATAGTCAAAAGCCTGGTCCATCAAGCCACCTCCGCAACGAATGTTCCCATATTTCCAGGAGCAATCCAGTAACTGCTGTTCACCCTGATGAAAAATCCAGCATATACCAGCATGAATTCCATGCTGGTCCAGGCTGGTTTTTACTGGTTCATGCTGGTATAGTGCTGGTATAGCTGGGTGGCCAGCATAGTCATGGTGTTTTCAAGCAAAACGGGGCTGGTGTAGCTGGTTAACCATATATATATATATATATATATATATATATATATATATATATATATATATATATATATATATATATATATATATACACGTATACATATATACGTATACATATATACATATATACACGTATATATATATATATATATATATATATATATATATATATATATATATATACACGTATATATATATATATATTATATATATATATATATATATAATATATATATATATACACGTATATATATATATATATTATATATATATATATATATATATATATATATATATACACGTATATATATATATATATTATATATATATATATATATATATATATATATATATATATATATATATATATATATATATATATATTAGGGATGAGCGAGTACAGCATTATCTGTATCCATATCTGTTAACCATATGAATTATCTGTATCTGTATCTGTACTCGGAGTGGGTGGGGCCTAACCCGGTAGGCGGGGCTTGTCTTGAAATGGGCGGGGTTTAACCGGTAATAATTAATCTGTAATATTTATAACACTAGCTTACTACCTTTATGTTTTTATGAAATACAGCAAAAACGTGTCAGACACTCAGTGTCTGGTTATTGGTTAGAGACAGCTGAAGGTTTAAAAAAGAAAAAAATCTCCGACAGGCAGAGACGCAATGCGAGTCGCATTCTACCAAGCAAACACCACGTCTGAATGAACCCACGTTTACCAGAACTCTACTGGTTAGTAAGTATGTATTATTAATGTTACAACCCGAAGTAAAAAGCTGAAGAAACCCTAAACGTTAACGGAAAAGACCCGCGAACCCGAGTGACTGAGGGAGAGACAGAGAGCTGTTCTGTGTGTGACTGTGAATGAGCAGAGCGAGACACAGCAACACTATACATCTGTATGTGTGTAGGGGAGGGGCGCTGTGACTAGCCTATCACAGAACACTGACACAATCAGATACCCAATGATGATTTTCATTCAATCCGAGCACAGATATTGACTCGTATTACTCGTATAATACTCGTACTTGGCAGAAGTGCTTTATCCGTACCGGATACTCGTTTCAGCCGAGTATCCGGCTCATCTCTAATATATATATATAAGAAAGCCATGTAAATGATAGGAAAATCCAGAATGTTTTTCTTTATTAAAAAGTGAATTACAATTCTCTAGAAAATTGTCTTGGTCTTTATTTAACTATGAATATGCACTAAGAAATGTGATATGTAACAAATGGGTTTTGTTGTGGTCTTGCTGGGATTACACTAGCATCCAAAAGACAACATATGTTGACCAGCACACCAGCATCCCAGGCTGGTCGGCCAGCACACCACCATCCCAGGCTGGTCGGCCAGCACACCAGCAACCAGCACCTAATGCTGGACCAGCATATCACCATACCAAGCTGGTCCCAGCATGCAAAACATACCTTAAGCTGGACCAGCAATGCTATTTTTTTAGCAGGGCACTCAGTGACACCAGCTTCCCTGTCTTCCTAAATGTCTGACCTTCCAGTGACCCTGTCTAAGAGAGGACAGATGATAGAAAAAGAGATGGAGAACAGGGCAAACAAAGAAAACAGACAGGTTATTCACAGCAGGACCTGAAAAAGCAACTGTGGTATAGTGCAATACACCTCCTGCCCAGTTAGTGGCACGATGTACCTATGTTATTCAACAGAATACGTATGTATGGGGAGAGAAAGAGAACTGTGTATGAAGAAGTTTGGAGTAAAGAAAGTTATAGTTAACCTTGGCTGTGACTGCTTTCTTTTTCTACTACATACACAACATATTGGCGACGAGGAATGGCTTTTCTTGGAATTTCACAACCCCCAGCTTTCCTGGACACTCCTGGTGAGCCGACAATGTTCTATAAGTCTTTATAACTCAATAAGTCACTGCTAACGAGATGCCAGACAAACAAAAGCGTGTGCTGCTGCTTCATTGTTTGGGCACAGAAGGCCAGCGGATTTTTCTTATACTTCCGGATGTTGGTACATCTTACAAGTCTGCATGTGATGCTTTACAAGATTTTTTGTTCCGAAAGTGAACGTGGTTGCGGAGAGGAATAAATTTCGTCAGCCTGCGCAGAGGCACGGCGAATCTACTATTCAATACGTTGCTGCATTACGGGATTTGCTTCTGAACTGTGATTTTGGCGCTCTCGCTGATGACATGATTAGGGATCAGATTATAGAGAAAACGTCCTCCGGACGTATTAGAGAACGTCTACTTTTAGAAACAGATCTCACACTGCAGAAAGCTATTACAATTGCGTCCCAAATTGAAACTGCAGTGGCTGAATCGAAAGCGATGGCTCCCGCAGCTGAGGCTACAATCAAACTCGTTCAATCGAGAGGTGGTGCTGCCACACACAAACGTAGAACGACACCGAAATCAAATGCAACACGCACACACAATGGCCCTACTTACACTGCCCAATGCAAGACTTGTTACCGTTGTGGATCCAATTCACATTTAGCCAACAACACAACATGTGCTGCTAAACATGCAAAATGCAAACAATATGGGAAAATAAGACACTTTGCCAAAGTTTGTCGCAGCACAGCTTCCACATGCAATGTGCAAGAAGTTACTGTACTGTGCCAGATCTTAAGAGTCTTAAATATTACTCCTACTTCAACTGTGTCACAGGCAAAATGTCTTACCTGTACTGTGTCTCTTCATGTAAAAGATGGACAGTTACTTACCACAGATTTGCTTGTAGACACAGGTTCAGCATTGCCCCTTAAAAAGCCGACAGTACGTCTAGTGACCTACATGAAGAAACCTATTCCTGTCCTTGGATGCCTTCACCTTACTGTTACATACTGCAACCATAGCACGCAAACAGACTTCTACATTGTCCGTGATGGGACATCTTTGCTCGGAATGGATCTTTTCACAGCTCTGTGTAACCGTATGCTTCTGTGGTCTGCGTTGTGTTTGGAATGAGTGAAGAAAGACAGGAGGTCGCTGGATTGGGTCTGCATAGAGAATGTATTTTTATATAGACAGGCCTTCACGGCAGCCTCAGCTCACACATCAGTAACACTCTTTCGTTCAGGAGAAAGACAGAAAAGCGGAACCATCACCTCCTTACAGACCCTTTTTAATGTATTTTTATAAACACTGTTTTAAACAATTGTAGAACTGTACCCAATGCGTATTAACAGGAAAATCTTGTGAAATAAAACAATTTTAACCTTGTTACATCTGCACCTTCGAATTCAAAATGGACACGTTGAACCACCTGCTTCACCAGCAGAGGATCGAACTGCTGTCAACAACACTGAGGCTTTAGGCATTGCTACTGGATTTACCAACAAAGTTAAAATGCGTTCAGATGTGCCCCCAGTTCAGCAGAAACTTCGCAGACTCCATTTGCTGTTTGTTATGCTGTTTCAGAGGAGTTGAAAAGACTCGAAGCAGAAGGCTTCATAGAGAGAATTGACTCGTCTGCCTGGGTGTCTCCTCTGGTGGTCGTGAAGAAAAAGACTGGTGGCATTCGTCTTTGTGTGGATTTACGTGAGCCAAACAGAGTGGTGGTGATAGACAGTCACCCATTGCCACACATCGAAGAAGTCTTTACTGAGCTCTGTGGTGTAACTATGTTCTCCACAATCGATTTGCAAAATGCCTACCATCAAGTCCAGTTACACCCAAACAGCAGAGCTCTTACAGCGTTTATAACGCATGACAGACTTTTTCGCTTTACAAGAGTTCCATATGGCTTGGCCTCAGCACCGAGTGCCTTCCAACGGATGATGTCTCAGATTCTGGCAGATAAAAAAGGTGTGCAATGCTATCTAGACGACATCATAGTATACGGTCAGACGCCTGAACTTCATGGCACGAGGCTGAAAGCCGTCCTTCACTGCCTACAAGAGAGTGGGTTGAATCTGAACACAGCTAAATGCCACTTCAGGAAGTCTGAGTTGTCCATCTCATTTCTGCCCCTGGCCTACAACCAGAAAACTTCTTTGCCTTGTTCAATCCTTCCTTGCCGACAGTCATCACAACTGACACGTCAGATTACGGCATTGGCGCTGTGCTGACACAAATCCAGGGCCATACAGAACAGACAGTTGCAGTCGCCTCTAGAGCACTGACCGAGTGCGAACGCAAGTACTCTACAATTGAAAAAGAGGCCTTAGTGTGTGTCTGGGCAACTGAAAAGTGCCACACTTACTTGTGGGGTCGTCACTTTACTTGACGAACCACAGCCCTCTGACTACCTTACTCTCAACCAAAGGCCTTGGATGTGCAGGCATGAGAATAGCCCGATGGTCTGCTCACCTGTTGTGTTTTAACTATAACATTGAATACAAACCAGGGCGAGAGAATGTTACGGCCGATTGCTTGTCACGTCTGCCTCTTCCCATTACAGAAAAACATCAAGATCCTGAGCTGGAGATGGTGGCTGTTGTGTCAGCTGACTTTGCAGCTGTCACTGCTGAAGAGCTCTCAAGAGCCTGTGATGCATGCCCTGTGCTACAGAAGGTGAGACTCTACATTTCTAAAGGATGGCCTGGGAGTGCAAAAAACCTAGACCCTGTCATCACACCTTACTTTCGTATCCAGAATGAACTGGCTGTGCAGGATAGTTACATAATTTGCGGCACTCATCGTGTGATTGTACCTCAAGCTCTGCAATCAAAGCTCATTCAGTTAGCTCATGCCACACACCAAGGGATCGTTCGCACAAAACAAAGACTGCGAGACTTGTATTGCTGGCCTGGCATAGATTCACAGGTTGAGTCTGCCATTAAGTCATGCTCTACCAGCCTGCAGCATGACAAAACTGCCATCACCCGTGCTGCCCCGCTACAAATTGTGCCTACTCCGACTGCAGCCTGGGAAAAGGTAGCTGTGGATATCGTGGGACCTATTCAAACTGCACCTCCTGACTGCCGTTTTGCAATAACTCTCATAGACTACTATAGCTGATGGCCTGAGATTGCCTTCAGCTCAGGTATTACCTCAATGACTGTTATGAACTTGCTTGCCACTGTGTTTAGTAGAGAAGGAAATCCACTCGAACTGGTCACTGACAATGGCCCTCAGTTTGTTTCAGCTCAGTTTGAATCCTTCCTTGCTGACAGAGATATCAAGCATTGCAGCAGCATTGTATTACCCACAAGCAAATGGGGAAATAGAACGCTTCAACAGAGTATTCAAGGACTGCTTACAGACAGCCAACAGCGAAGGTAAACCTTTGAAAGCCTTTGTCACTGAGTTTTTACACACATACAGAGCCACTCCCCATGCCATGACCTCAGTGTCTCCTGCCGAGCTACTTCATGGTATTGACCATAAGTGCAACCAGCTTCCTACATCAGAGTCTATCAATCTTGATTAATTATAATATAATTAAGATAATATACAATAATATACAAATGTATGGGTGTGTGTGTGTGTTATAAATACCTGAATGGAGTTCTTCACTGAATAGAGAGCTGCCACATTGTTCCTGAGTTTATATAATGCTGTGTTACTGGCCTGTTCAGGTGCTTGTCACACACAACCACAACTCATTTTTATTGAAAAGTTATATATCATATTTGTTTAGAAGAAATTCCACAAAAAAGGCCTTTACAGATGACCTTTTCACAGGAACTACAATAACAATAATACAACCTTAAGAATATCTGAGATCATAGCTACCAAAAGCTGGGAACTGTGTGTGATAATTTATAAATGTATTATAAATAACTTATAGAATACACATGACCACAGTAAAAAAAGCAAGTGTGGTATATTAGAAAATATAAATTCTTGCAATAACAAAAATGGACAATTTAAAGAAAGCTAAAATATGTTTAGTTTTAACTTTAAAGTCAATTGTTTATTTTTTTTTATAAATAACGTAAGTTGCATTAGAATACATGTGAATACAGTAATACAGTGATCCCTCGTTTATCACGGTTAATGGAGACCGGAACCCCTCGCGATCCACGAAGTAGGAGTGCCCACCCTAGGAATTTCCGTATATGGGTACCAGAATGTTTAAAATATGTATATTTATACTTACATACATTATATATATATATATTTTTTTTACTTAAATCCATTTAATTTTAAAACCTTAATATTATACATTCACTCACTCACATATATTTTACTTAAATCTATTTAACTATAAAACCTTAGTTTGACCTTTTCAATTATGGTCATAATCTTCCTCTTGGGCTCACTAGCGGAATCTTTTGCAAGCGCACGGCGCTTGGGAGGCATTGTAAGGGCTTAACGAAAACACAATACGCGAGACACAGTTGACAGCGTGAACGAGAGTGGCGAGATACAGTACAACAAGGGAAGAAGCTGGGAGAGGATGCGATGATGCGCAGCCAATCAGCTCAGATCTCGTGCCGGGAGCCAATCACGTGCCTTGTCTGAGTGCCCGTGGGTATGTACAAAACCTCTGAGAGAGTTTCTCTCTTTGTCTGGCAACCTGGGAAACCGTTGTTATTTTTATTTTTCGATGAATAATCTTTAAAAAAATCACCGATGCACTGAGGCCGCGAAACTTGAACCGCAAAACGGTGAGGGATTACTGTGTTTAATTTTGAAAGTAAACTAAATTTTACAATTTTTTTAAAATACTTAACACAGAAAGTATGTTCTATACATTGAATATTTAATTCTGAACAATGTCTAGATCTTTATTTTAATCTAAGCTGATACTGACTCTGTAAACTGCTACTTGCTTGTCACAACCAGGGAAGGAAGGAGACGGACCCGTACACAGGATAGCTTCAAAGCAATGGGGTTTAATAAATGATAAAGACAAAGACAGTAAAAAGGACGAGAACTAAACTAATACAAATGACGAGACCTAACCTTGACTAGACGTAACTAATGAATCCGCTCACTTAAATACAAAAAGACAATGAGACACAATTGGGAACAGGTGTGGAGACAGGGAGGAGCAGACAAAGGCGGGGCAGACACGTGACGACAACAACAACAACAACAATAGCACATGGCCAAAAGTCTGCGCTGATCCCTGACAGTACACCCCTTGAGGCGAGGCACACGGCGAAGGCAGGTGAGGGGAGCAAGGACCACGGCGAAGGCAGGTGAGGGGAGCAAGGACCACGGCGAAGGCAGGTGAGGGGAGCAAGGACCACGGCGAAGGCAGGTGAGGGGAGCAAGGACCACGGCGAAGGCAGGTGAGGGGAGCAAGGACCACGGCGAAGGCAGGCGAGGGGAGCAAGGACCACGGCGAAGGCAGGCGAGGGGAGCAAGGACCACGGCGAAGGCAGGCGAGGGGAGCAAGGACCACGGCGAAGGCAGGCGAGGGGAGCAAGGACCACGGCGAAGGCAGGCGAGGGGAGCAAGGACCACGGCGAAGGCAGGCGAGGGGAGCAAGGACCACGGCGAAGGCAGGCGAGGGGAGCAAGGACCACGGCGAAGGCAGGCGAGGGGAGCAAGGACCACGGCGAAGGCAGGTGAGGGGAGCAAGGACCACGGCGAAGGCAGGTGAGGGGAGCAAGGACCACGGCGAGGTAGGCGAGGGGAGCATTTCCTTAGATTTAAGCACAGAGCAGGTAAATAAAAATGTAATTACTAAAAAAAACTAGAACTTCGTTTCATCTCATACAAATTTCTGAAACCAAATACAGTTGTGCAAATACTTGTGTTATATTATTTTGAACATTTAGATTTTGAAATATAACAGTAACATTACAAAGTACTTACAAATGGACATGAAATTTCATGAGACACCGATGGTGGCCACAGCTTCGTTCAAAGTATACCCATCTGGATTATATCTGCAACATATATTCTGCAGTTAGAAAGAGAAGTGAGAATTCACCTTTTATTAAAGATATACAACAAAGGCAAAAGAAATCAACATTTCTGACATTTCTTTTTTCTTTTCAATGGATGAATTATATCCTCAAGATCCTTTCTGCAGTGAGAAAGTGAGAGAAAGATTTATTCAGATTTATTCAAAAACTACAATTTCTATTCCAGTTTTTAGACCCATGACTGCAATTCATAGATTTCTCTGTGGTGGTGGTGAGGTGACAGCCAACACATAAAAGCATTCCCCCAGTGTTTTATTTTTTTGACAATATAAACATTAACAAACATGACAACTATAGTTTGTAGGATTGCATCAAGTGTTAATATAACAAGCAATTAACCTAGTAACCTTGGCTTCATAGGGGTAGGATTCCTCTGTGTTTATTCCTTTATTTTCTTTCACATATTCAAAGGCCAAGTTCCTCGAGCCACCGTTGCAGCCACTGTTTTTTGTAGAGCAGTCTACCAGCTGCTGCTTGCTAAGTGGCACCAGTTTCCCAGTTTTCTTGTATGTTTGACCTTCCAGTGCTCCAGTCTGAAAGATTATATATTAAAGCAGTATAGAGATGAGAACAAATTAATGTCTTGTTAAAAGCAGCATAAATTTAGGGAATGGTGAAAGATGGAGGAATATAAATGGGGTCAAGGAGCATAATCTGATTGACTCTCAGGGTTAAAAAGCTGAATAGAGGGCCATGGAAAAAAAATCTCTCATTACCGGACTAAAGGCCCAGCAAGCAGAGCAATCCTTCTGGTCCTCAACAGGGGTCACATAGCCCTTCTTCCTCCAGTCCACTGTTTCTGGCAAAGCACTTCCTCCTATCTGTCCAAAGAATGTTACTCCTTTGTATTTCTTGGTGCTGCTGAAGATAAGGCAGCCTTCATATCCGGACTCCTGCTCACCCTGTGTGACAGAAAGATGGTTCATGGTATGGATGAAGAACCTGAAAGAACTGATTGTACAGTAGGAGTTAAGTGTGTGTGTTAACATTCAGACCTCTCAAATGTAGCACAATGTAAATAAATTATTGTGCTCGCTCTCTCTCTCATATATATATATATATATATATGAAAACACGTAGCTACAAACGGTGAGTGCTAGCCAAAGAGTGCAGTCAGTTTCATCTTATAACTTGTATACAAGAGAAAGAATACATCATGAATGTATAAACTCAAAATCATCTCAACACAATGCTTGCTTTAAATCTCACCAGATATTTTTAAAGATTTTTTAAAGAAAGGCAAGATGGCGTCACGGATGGCAGCCTCAGTGCTTAGCTCCTCAGTGTTTGCTCTGTTTTTGTTAGTTTTTACTGTTTTATGCCAAGGAAATCCGATCAGTTACACCAGGGATGAACTGCTGAACATCAGGCAGCACACACCACAAGATCTTTTACCGGTTTTTGATTATTCTGATGTTTTGCTGAATATCGTAGTTGGCGGAGCAGCTGCGCTGTTTAAGCGCTTCAGGACGCGCAGGAGGGGAAAGCGCACCGGCGCATTAGTGAAACTTAGACAGCGCGGTTTAAGAACACCGCTGCCTAGCATCCATCTGGCGAATCTCCGCTCTCTATCCAACAAGACGGACGAACTCCTTCTGCTCACCCGGACTAATAAGGACTTTTCGAACTCTGCTGCTCTCTGTTTCACGGAAACATGGCTGAACAACTCTATTCCGGGCAGCGCGATAAGTCTGCCGGGCTTCCAGCTCTTTAGAGCGGACCGCGACATGGAATCAACGCGGAAATCGCGCGGCGGCGGGACGTGTTTTTACATCAATGAAAGGTGGTGTTCTGATGTAACTAACAATTTTGCCTATATAGTATAGTGTCATTCTGTAACACTGTGAAGCTTCTGTCACTAAAACAAATTCCTCACATGCGAAAACATGCCTGGTAATAAAGCTCTTTCTGATTCTGATCTTTTAAAGGTTTTCTTTTATTACCATGTCGGCAAAGTAGTTCATCTCAACTCTGTAGCTCTTAATTCCCTGGTCTGCCTTCTTGTTGTGATCTCGGACCCGTTTGAGATTTTCAAACCAGTTTTCCTTCTGCTTATTCTCGTCCTCTACAGACATATAGCTCTTATCTAAGAGAAAACAAAAAACAAGACATAAAAAAAACAGAAGAATTAGAAAGGTGTCTGATCGACAGGAGTTAAACATTCTGCATGTTTGGTGTGTAAAAAGGAAAATTCCTTTATTATAAAATGAGTTTTAAAAATGATCTATATTCATTTTTCAAAGTACTAAATAAAGCATCCTGTAACCCTGTATGTCTGGTACAAGGGTGCTGAAAGAAGATGATCACAAATTAGCAATATATTATTTGAAATATTAATTAATGTAACAAGACCTTGTAATGTTGTGTAGTTCTGCCTACAGCACAATGATACATTTACACTACAATGTGCTCCAATGTATGTGCTCCAAATTATTATAGTAACATTGTTTAAAGAAATAAAATAGAGTTAATTTAACTTGCAATTATTTGAAGCATAATAAGAATGGCAATAATTTATTAATTACATTTTTATTAAAGACACACACAGACACACACACACAGACACACACACACACACAGACACACACACACAGGTTTGCAGCATCAACAAACACCAAAATGAGTCATAGCAATGCATAGAAAGTCTGAACTAACGCAAGCAAAAAGCTATGTTTTTTGTCACACACATTATAGAAAATTCACACAGACACACACACACACACACACACACACACACACACACACAGACACACAGACACACACACAGGTTTGCAGCATCAACAAACACCAAAGTGAGTCATAGCAATGCATAGAAAGTCTGAACTAACAATAACTGTATTTTTTGTCACACACATTGTAGAAAATTTATAGAAAAGTTTTTATTGCTATTGTTTCTGTCTTTTCTATAGCAATGTCTATAACTATTTTTAAAGGTGTGCTCTGTATTTATTACTTTGGATTTATCAAACTAATAAAATTAATTATTTACAAAGTGAATGCAAGATGATTTCTCACCAAACTTTAATTTCCATTTCTGAAACTCTTCTTCGGACTCATTGTCTGCTGCATTGGACAAAGCAACGAGGAAAGTGACAACAAGCAAAACTTTCATTCTGCAAGATGCAAGACGGCGCCGCGAGGTGTATAGATATCTATGGCCGCGAGGCAGCAACACGATCGGTTCCGCGCATGTGCGAAATGACGTCACTTCCTGTCATCGCCGACGTTTTACGATAGTCCAACACACCTGTCTGTAATTATCAAACAACACTGAACACCTTTATTAGCTGCTTCAGCAGTGCTTCATTGGGGTTGGAGCTAAAATCTACTGGACAGTAGCTCACCAGGAGCAGGGTTGGAGTCTCCTGGTATATATTTATACATGTTTAAACAGTTGCGTTTAAAACTAACTGTGGATGCACTTTTCTTTTTCCAGTGTTTTCTTCAACAGTGCAGTGGGAATTCTTGTGGTGTCTACATGCTGATGGTAAGAATGTTTAATCCATCAAAGCTGTTAAGAGAGTAAAAGCAAAGTCTTACAGTATTGTTTGTATTTCACAGTATGCTCTCAGCATCTGCACATCATGTCCTTTAACATTTACAGAGGTAAGGTGGATTTTCACATAAATATGCCACCAAACTATGCTATGTGTGCATCTATATTTTTGTGTTTTAGGAGGAGGTGCCATTGATTCGGCAGTGATGGTGCATTCAGCTAATGGAAAAGTTTTGTCTAGAAGGGTATGATAGGTTTTCTAATAATAAGGCATGGACAGAGGTTTGCATACTGGACCGAAGAATCATCCCAACTCCTTCAGGGAACACTTGAGCCTGTCTTCAGGGTTTCAAAATCCACCACCACCAAACTGTTGCCCAGCAGAAGAGTTGTGGTTAAAATGGACATTTATAAGGTAAAGAATTTAGTTGTCATATCCAACAGTTGAATGTGTGCCCCTATTGTGCCATTATAACTTTGTATATTTGATTTACAGCTTGTGTCTTCACAAGGTGCAGCAGCCAACCATTCTGAGAGACCTGTATACAAGCCTGGAACTGGGTACGCAGTCAAAGAGACTTATTCCGTGGGGAGGTGACAGAGCCTGCTTTTCTGCAAATGAGCAATGATGACCAACAAAATGCCCTCAAAAGGGTCATGTGTGATGAATTCCCTGAGGCAAAGGATGACTTTGTTTATTTTCAATGTCAAGAGGACATGGAAACATTTTTGTCCTACTGCATTGATGAAAGGCTTGTCAATGCCATGTTCCGGGATGGATGGAGGGAGGGAACAAATTAATTTATGAATAAATCAGTTTTTGTAATCCATTTTTCTTCAATTCAGACACTTGTAAAAATATGCTGCAATAAGAACAGTTAAGCAGAACATATCTTTAGAAAATATTAAATGTAAACACACATCTGTATTTCCCAAATTGTGTAACATATGTAAGCTATAGTTTAATTATACTACATTTTCTCATACGATTTATATTGTCACATTAACCTTAAATTTTTATATATTATTTTAGTGATTGCTTAGGACAATACCATTTAAAAACAAGGTAGAGTAAGCAAACTTGCACACAAAACAGACATTAAACGAGCAATATTATTAATTGCTGAAAGGCAGACAAATGAACGTTTCGACGTACTTTAGACAGGAAGTCATAGATATATACACTAGATGTCGCCTTGTATACGGCAGTACATTGGAACGAATGCGTCAACTGAGCCGCCATCTTGGTACAGGGGACCCCCTCTTAATGCATCAGCGTCAATGTAGGCAAAGAAATAAAATCACCATAAATCGTCATGAATGCGATTTTCTAGTTTTTTCTTTTTTGGTTCGTTCCAAAGGTCAGACATGTATTTATCATTAAGTCCAGAGAAAATTTAAGGTATTGATATTAAGATAATCTACTTTTTCACAATATAATGCATAGTGCTAGTAGGTGTAAGTTTATTAGTTACATTCTTCCACTTGAGTAAACTTCAAATGAACAATCACTACTTACATTATAGCCTACTGCATTCAACACTGCTACAATGGTGTGACTATACATGTTCATTTAAACATTTAAATTGTATTGGTTTATTAAATATGATACACAAAGCAATTTGCAGGTGGAAGTAAATCACAAATTTGAGAACATAATATGAAAGTTATATAGTTGAGGTGCCAAAAAACTGTTCAATATTTTATTTATTCTTTTCCCGCAATATTTTTGCAACATTAAATAAGTAAAGTCACATAAACCAAAAAAACACAAAGTTTGACATCAAAAGCTATTTCATGGCAAAAATTCAATTACAAAAACACAAATATCAATTAAATACAATAAAAACAACAAATATAAACAGCAAGTCATATTATACATTTTTTTATTAACATAAGATAAAAAAAAAATCCAAACCCTTTTCAGGCATAATGTCATTAAATATGTCCTTAAGTGAAGTAACTTGCAACAAGTAACAAGCATTCTGCTTGTGTTAAGTCCAGGACAATCTAATAAAATATGTTTGACAGATAAGGGAATCTTACAAAACATACATAAAGTTGGGTTTTCACCTTTAAGCAAAAAAAGCATGGGTCAATATTTAATGTCCTTATTAAGAGTTTCGGAATCTACAAACATTGTCGGTTTTCATAACTGTCAAAATCTAATGGGTAATTAGCATGGATTAGCTGCGGTCGTTAACCAAGGACTAAAACAAACCAACGTAACCAGAAATATAATTTCGTAACATTCAACATCATAAAACACATTCTCACTTGTGAAATGTAATCCCTTGCTGTCTGGTTTTTATATTTCTTTCGTTTGAACAACCAAATGCAGCACAGAAGTCCGGCATCGTGCATGCATTTGAGGTAAAGGAGCACCGTACAAAGATGGCGGCGGTTTTTACGCATTTTTAGGACCCCAAGGCGACATCTATGTATAAGATATCCATAGATATATACAAATCTATGTAAGATATCTATGACAGGAAGTGACGTCATGTAGCACATGCGCGGAACCGATCGTGTTGCTTTGCGCCGCGAGGAAGCAAGATGGCGCCGCGAATGGCAGCCTCAGTGCTTAGCTCCTCAGTGTTTGATCTGTTTCTGTTCATTTTTCCTGTAAACCCGATCAGTTTCACCAGGGATGAACTGCTGAACATTCGGCAGTACACACCACAAGATATTTTACCGGTTTTGAGTATTCCGACGTTTTGCTGCATATTGTAGTTGGCGGAGCGGCTGCGCTGTTGAAGCGCTTCAGGAAGCGCAGACGGTTCACGACAAACGGACACGACTGTCGGATTTCGCCCCCTAGTGACAGTCGCACGGAATATGCAATATAATCGTGTAGACGTCAACATGGGAGAGAAGTTAATTCTCGCGGTCTCGGAAAACCCATTACTAGATGATCGTGACAAAAATGTTCTCCATTAAGGCGCAACTCTTGCACTAAACGGTGATACTCACCGAGACTTTTTCTCCGAGTCAGGTGGTGTTTTATACACACTGATTTGCAATGTTTTCTTTGGCGTCTCCGGTAAAAGAGAGTAAAAACAAGAGCCTGTATTCTCCCTCCATTTATCATGGTGAATGAAGGAAATTAATTAATGAAGGAGTAAATACAAACAATACAACAATAAATCCAGAAAGACCGTGAATAATTTTTGAGGAAACATGGACACAACATTAAAAATAATACAATATAAATATTAATAATTTACTTTTTTATCAATAACAATGTATTTAAAACAAAAAGATTGTTTTTGGTAAAGTTTAAAAATTACTAAAGTTAATAATACTTTTCAATAATTCTTATCATCTCGCGCACACGAACCTGATAGGACAACATTAGAATACATCACATCCGGTCGGCATATCGGATGCGGTGTAGTCGCACAAGTTCAATTTTTTTAACGGATCCAACGCTCAAAACGGATCCGAAAATTACGGATCCGCAGGTTGTCGTCACCTCACGCAGCGACCTTGCGACTCTCCATAGGAAATGAATGACTTCCGGTTTATCTGCTGTCGTTTGTCGTGTGCAGTGTGAAGGCGGCTTGAAGGCGCTTGTTAAACTCATACAGCGCGGTCTAAGAACACCGCTGCCTAGCATCCATCTGGCAAATCTCCGCTCTCTTCCCAACAAAATGGACGAACTCCTGCTCACCCGGAAAAATAAGGATTTTTCGAACTCTGCTGCTCTGTTTCACGGAAACATGGCTGAACGACTCTATTCCGGACAGCGCGTTAAGTCTGCCGGGCTTTCAGCTCTTTAGAGGAATCAACGGTGTAATCGCGCGGCGACGGGACGTGTTTTTACATCAATGAAAGGTGGTTTTCTGATATAAATGTGTTAAAGAAGATGTGCTGTACCGATCATGAAACACACTTCATTAACTGCAAACCGTTCTATTCGCCGCGGGAGTTTTGCTCGTTCATTCTGGTGAATGTTTACATTCCTCCGCAAGCGCACGTGAGCTCGGCATTACAGACACTCGCTGACATGATCATAAAGAGTGAGCAACAACACCCGGACTCTGTATTAATAATTCTTGGGGACTTTAATAAAGCAATTCTTACACGTGAACTGCCAAAATTCAGACAGCATGTTGCATGTCCCACCAGAGTCAGTAACACGCTGGATCACTGCTACACTACAATAAAGGATGCATATCACTCTGTCCTACGGGCAGCTCTAGGACTCTCTGATCACTGCTTAGTTAATCTGATACCGACCTACAGGCAGAAACTGAAATCAGCTAAACCTGTATTAAGGACTGTAAAAAGATGGACTGAGGAAGCGGAGCAGGATTTACAAGCCTGATTGGACAGTCCACTGATTGGACTGTTTTTGAAGCTGCTGCCACCGACCTGGACAAGCTCACAGACTGTAACATCATATATCAGTTTCTGTGAGGATTTGTTTATTCCCTCCAGGACTCACTTAACTTACAACAATGACAAGCCATGGTTCACTGCAAAACACAGCCAGCAGCTCCGTCAGGCCAACGTGGATGCTCACAGGAATGGGGATAGTCTTGTACAAACAGGACAAATACACACTGGAAAAGGAGATCAGAGTGGCAAAAAGGAATTATTCTGAAAAACGACAGACTTAGTTTTCCTCTAATGACTCAGCTTCAGTGTGGAAAGGTCTGAAAGCCATCACCAACTACACGACACCATCCCCCAGCACTGTGGTGAATCAACAACTGGTAGACGATCTGAACGAGTTCTACTGCAGGTTTGAGAGCCCAATTCTCACCTCCTGTAAACCCGACTCCAACACACCTACAATTCAGTTCAGATATATATCTATATATATTTTATATATGCGCACACACAAAAAACACAAAAAATAGAAAAAGTAGGATAAAATAAGGGAACAGCCTTATAAGGAAAAGCTTTAAAAATATATATTTTAGGTACAAATAAAGAGAGTGCATCATTTAATCTAAGTGAATGTAATGGATCCTAATTGACCAGAATTTCACTAATATATGTGCTTTAGTGCTTTCTAGGTTATTAGCAGTATTTACATTTACATTTGTGGCAGTTGTCAGAGACCCTTATCCAGAGTGACATACAAAATCTTTTTTTTTTGTTTTGTTCTGTTTTAATATACACATAATACAAACAGGGGAAAAGTGCTAGTTTAAGTGTTTCACAGAAGAGGTGGTTCTTAACTTGTCGTTTCAAGTCTCAGCTGTTCGGACATCTAGGGAAAGTTCATACCACAACCTCAGTGCCAGAACAGAAGAGAGTCTTGGCAGAGTTTTATACCTCCCTCTTACCCTGAGAGATGGTGGGGCCAGTCTAGGGATGGGCGATATGGCCTAAAATCCATATTGCGATATACATCGCAGCCTCTTGCGATAATGATATATATTACGATATATAAATTATAATAGAACCATTTCGGAACAGGTTACACAGACCCTTAGGAAAGCCAAACTGCTAAATGTATTTTTTTTAAGAAATAAAGAAACGTATGTCGTTTTGAGAACATTTCTTGTGCAAAAGCAAAACTGTAATTATACAACAAAATGTTGCAGATAAACAAAAGTCTTTCCTTCTAAAAGGCACTATACTTAGTTTAAGTCCTTGGTTCTTAAATGCCACCCAAGTTGCAGAGAACAGAAAAACTGGTGTCTTTTTAGTTAAGGAACATACACTGTACTGAAAATACTTCCAGTATTAATTAGGCAAAGAAAATTATTTTGTGTAAATGCACAGATACTTTAAATAAAAACATATTTCAAACCTGCAGCCGAGGTAACGCATTTGGATTTAAACATTTTGTTCTCCTAATGAAATTAAAACTGGTGTCTTGTTAATACAGGAACGGACACAGTGAATTAGGGATATACTTCCAGTATTAGGCATGGCTATTTTAAATAAAGAAAATTCTTCCAAGTGTAGTGCACATATACTTCAAATGAAAACATTATAAAGTGCTAAATGAAAGCACAAAATAAATAAATAAAATCGTTTCAGCATAAGGAACATACGTCAACTAAAGAAAATTTGTAAAGTATAAAAGTTTACAGTAGTGCTATGCCATATATACAGTAAAAAGTGCAAATGTAGTTTTAGTTATTTTCTTAAAGGACACAAAATATGCAAAGAACAGGAAAAACTGTCTGGTGTCTTCTCAGTTAAAAAGCAACAACAACGAACCCTAAAATCAGGCACTCACTGAGATTTTGTTTAATACACACCATTTGTCATTTGTTAGGCCCTAAAGATTATTAGCCAGGAACACAAGCTTGTCCACAGTCTCTGGCTTCAACAGAGACCGGTGGCATGTAACAATGTTGCCACCAAAGCTAAATGCCCTTTCCGAAGGAGCACTCGTGGCCGGGATACAGAGATATTTCTGGGCCAGTCTAGCCACCCTTGGAAAATTAGCTTGGTACAGCCGCCACCAGTCCAGTGGATCAGTCTCTCCATCAACCTGCATTGTCTGCAGGTAACTTTTTAGCTCCACTTCGATGGGCTCTCTGTCAGTGAGAGCAGCTGTGCCATCGGAGGAGGCCTTTTTGAAAAAGCTTCCCAGGCTCCGTTTTACCTTCTTTGATTGCCTCTCAACAGCTACTTCAGCAGCTTCAGCACTATCAGCTGCAGCTTCTGTGCTTGTGTGTGGCAGTGGCTCTCTGACCATTGCAGCTTGCACCTCCAACAGTGACAGAATTTCTGCTACCGCTCTGGTCTTGATGAACTCCTGGCGGTCATCAGCTATATATGCATCTTTAAACCAAGGACAGAAATGGGTCCGATGGTGGCCACGGCTTCCTGCAAAGCATTCTCATCTCCACTGTTTATGGGTACAGAGCTGATTCTGAACTTTTAAAGGTTTTCTTTTATTACCATGTCTGCAAAGTAGTTCATGTCAAGTCTGTAGCTCTTAATTCCCTGGTCTGCCTTCTTGTTGTGATCTCGGACCCGTTTGAGATTTTCAAACCAGTTTTCCTTCTGCTTATTCTCCTTCTCTACAGACGTATAGCTCTTATCTAAGAGAAAACAAAAAACAAGACATATAAAAAAACAGAAGAATTAGAAAGGTGTCTGATCGACAGGAGTTCAACATTCTGCATGTTTGGTGTGTAAAAAGGAAAATTCTTTTATTAAAAAATGAGTTTTAAAAATTATACAGGTGGCTCCAACAGTGTCTGGATTATATCTGCAAGCTCCATCCTGCAGTTAGAAAGAGAGCTGAGAAATCACCTTTAATTAAAGACATACAACAAAGGTAAAAGAAATCAACATTTCTGACATTTATTTTTGACATTATTATTTTATTTTATTTTAAACAAACTTTTAATAAAGTTTGTTTCAGTTTTCCACTCACATGAGCTTCATAGGTGTAGGAGTCTTCTGTGTCCAATCCACCATTTTCAGTTACATATTCAAAGGCCGAGTCCATCCAGCCTCCATTACAGCCCATGTTACCAAATTTCCAAGAGCAGTCTACTAGCTGCTGCTCGCTGAGTGACACCAGTTTTGCAGTTTTCCTGACTGTCTGACCCTCCAGTGCCCCCATCTGAGAGAGGATTAATGGAAGCAGAATAGAGAAAAAATTATTGTCTTGTGCTAGACACCATACATTTAGAAGATGGCAAATGCGGACAAAGGTAGTAATGTGGAGCATCATGAAATTTTGTACTGAATTGAATTAAAGGCTAAATGGCAGTGGGCAAGGCAAGAGCAAGTATGTACAGTAAGTATATTCTGAATTAAATATATGAATATTAAATATAATGAATTCTGAATATATACTGAATTTAAATCCTTTGATATATAATAATCAGTTAAAAGTCTCCTATTTCTCCTTACCGCACTGAAGGCCCAGCAAGAACCACACTGCAACTGGTTTTTAACCTCAGTCACATAGCCATAGTTCCTCCAGTCAACAGTATCTGGCAGAACAGCTCCTCCTGCCTGTCGGAGGAATGTTACTGCACTGTGTTTCTTGGTCTTGTTGAAGGCTCCCAGGCAGCCCTTAAAAGCAGACTGTCTGTATTCCTGGCTGTTCTGTTAGACAGAAATGGTGGAAAAATATTACAGCACTTTACTTGTAAAGCTCACCATAGACAAAGGTTATGCCTCAGACCAAACAAGGCTTACACATAAGTTATACAAAAGAATTTATTATTTTTTAATTACCAGGTCTGCAAAGTAGGTCATGCCAAGTTTGTAGCTCATAATGCCCTGGTCAGCCAGCATGTTGTGTACCAAAACCAGCTTTCGATTTTCTATCCATGTATTCTTACGTTGAGACTCCTCCTCTGCAGACTTATAGATCTTACCTAGGAGAAACAACACGGTATTTGAAAATGTGCATATTTGCCAAAGCCTAACATGCCTAAACAAAGCAACCATGAAAACAAGCATCTATATTGTACTATACTAATACACTAGTAGTTTATAGACCAAATGGAACATGCATTTACTCTGGAAAACCAACACTGAAAGAACTAAGACATCATGACAGATCAGTAAAAGTATATATTTATCCTTACCAGCATCTTGGAAATATAATAAAATGCTCCAGTATGTCTTTAATTTATTTCTTAAATCTATTATATAATTAGTTCATTTTTACATTAAAATAAAAAAAAATCTGTTAAATGTATTTGAAATTAGTTCATCCTTTTCTCATAAAATTAATAATCTTAATAATAATATTAATTATTATTATTATTATTATTATTATTATTATTATTACCATTTCTAAGATGTACACTGTGTATATTACTAGAAATTCTTTTATGAAATGCTCCATTGACAGTTTAAGAAGATTTCTCACCAAATTCCAGTTTCCAGGCATGAAACTCCAGGTCCTCCAAAGAGATTCTGGCCGCAGTGGCCAGAGCCACAAGAGCGCTGACAACAAGCAAAACCTTCATTCTGCCGAGACAATATAATTAGACTGTGTCTGTAGTGAAAAGACAATGTGAACTAAATAAGATTAGCTTTTTCCATTCTCCTAAATATCACACCACTTCTCTATTACTCACAACTGTTCCACTCGTTCACTGGTTTCACTTTAAGATAGTTGCAAACAGGAAATACAAAAGTGTAACCAGCTGCCTACATTAGAGTCTATCAATCTAGAGTCTATTGATTAATTATAATATAATTAAGATAATATACAATAATATACAGATGCGTGTGTGTGAGTGTGTGTTATAAATACCTGAATGGAGTTCTTCACTGAATAGAGAGCTGCCACATTGTTCCTGAGTTTATATAATGCTGTGTTACTGGGTGGTTTATATTAGAAAATATGCTGAATTCTTGCGATAAAAGGACATTTAAAGGAAGCCAAATATGTTTAGTTTTAACCTTAAAGTCAATTATTTATAAATGTATTATAAATAACTTATAGAATACACATGACTACAATAAAAAAAGTGTGGTATATTAGAAAATCTAAGTTCTTGCAATAACAAAAATGGATAATTTAAAGAAATATGTTTAGTTTTAACTTTAAAGTAAATCGTTTATTATTTTTTTATAAATAACGTAGGTTGTATTAGAATACATATGAATACAGTAATACAGTAATGTTTAATTTTGAAAGTAAACTAAATTTTACAATTTTTTTTAAATACTTAAAACACATAGTATGTTCTATACTATTTTATTAATTTTTAAGATTCTGAACAAAGATGTTAAGATGTCTAGATCTTTATTTTAATCTAAGCTGATACTGACCCTGTAAACTGCTATGTGCTAATGGTCAGATGTTTATTGTTGGGTTTCTTTTACTGAGTGATTGGAAAGCATTGTGGAAATATAATAATTGACACAAATTGTCAAATAGTAAAAATGTCAAATTGGCTGTCTCGGTTGTTGTCTTGGCTGTTAATTAATTTTTGATCCTGCTAGGCTAAAATATTGAGCATAGTATGATTGTCAATAGTAGGAGGATCATAGTATGATTGTGTTTGTGTTTATTTGGTAACTGAAATCAGTATAGATGAGCTCATTCTCAGCTGTCATAACATCATGTCATGTATTCACTTCCTTTTAAATATGTGATTTCTGGAACATTCAAAATGCACTATATGGTTAAAAGTATGTAGACACTTGACCATGACACACACATGAGTTCTTCCCCAAAATTAAAAGATATTTAATTCAAGCACGGGGGGGCACGGTGGCTTAGTGGTTAGCACGTTCGCCTCACACCTCCGGGGTTGGGGGTTCGATTCCCGCCTCCGCCTTGTGTGTGTGGAGTTTGCATGTTCTCCCCGTGCCTCGGGGGTTTCCTCCGGGTACTCCGGTTTCCTCCCCCGGTCCAAAGACATGCATGTTAGGTTGATTGGCATCTCTGGAAAATTGTCCGTAGTGTATGATTGTGTGAGTGTGTGAGTGAATGAGAGTGTGTGTGTGTGTGTGCCTTGCGATGGGTTGGCACTCCGTCCAGGGTGTATCCTGCCTTGATGCCCGATGACGCCTGAGATAGGCACAGGCTCCCCGTGACCCGAGGTAGTTCGGATAAGCGGTAGAAGATGAATGAATGAATGAATGAATAATTCAAGCACAGTATATATGCAGGACATGTTTATTTTTAAAAGAGATAAAGTTGGGTTTTTTTTTCCAAAGAAACAGAAAAGTACAGTAAAGATTTGCAAAACACATTTCCTTAGATTTAAGCACAGAGCAGGTAAATAAAAATGTAATTACTAAAAACTAGAATTTTTTTCTCATACAAATTTCTGAAACCAAATACAGTTGTGAAAATACTTGTGTTATATTATTTTGAACATTTATATTTTGTAATATAACAGTAACATTACAAAGTACTTACAAATGGACATGAAATTTCATGAGACACACTCTTTATGAGACACACTAAAAAAGATATTATGGGCTTTGTTGAAAAAAAGAATATTTTGACATTGACATTGAAGAGGCTGATTAAAATTTTACCTGAGTTTCTCACAGAACTGAGACTACTGCTTTGTATTCTCAAGTCCCACAACACTAGCAAACTGTAAAAATAGATAATGATCAAAATCCTTATAAAAGCTGAATTAACTTATCACATATGTTTCTTTGGTAGTATAACAAGGAACTTCATGTTTCATTACAACCAGCTTTAAATAGACCATTAAAATGTTTTTTTTCTGTTAAATGCAAGAAATGTAAATGTAATGCTCAATATTTTAGCCTAGCAGGATCAAAAATTAACAGCCAAGACAATTTGTGTCAATTATTATATTTCCACAATGCTTTCCAATCACTCAGTAAAAGAAACCCAACAATAAACATCCCAGGATAAAGATGATAGAGCAAGCTTCACATTGAATACGCTGAGTTTTATTGTAAACCAGCGGATAGCTGGCTCGTGTAGCAATACCACACTGGTTGTCCTTGTTCCTGTACATCTTGATATAGCCTTTATCTCCCCAATTGAGACCATAGCTGTGAAATAAAATAAAAAGTAAATCTTAAAGTAAATTTTATTTACATGGTTTACTGAAGAAATATAATTGTTCATGGCTACTTCCCAGTAGCAAGGTAATGCTCTAGAAATGAATATGAATATTTAATTTATTTCTTTACCTGTTCTTAACCAGCCAGTAATCCTTTCCATCATCAGTGCCATAACCAACAACCAGGACACCATGACTCAGTTTAGAGCTGCTACAATAAGGTTCATCATATATGCCTAAATCCATCAAAGCAACACTTTATTTAAAATAACATTAATATTTTCTGTAATTATTGAATCCTAAACTCTGCATATTCATACTTATATTCATATGTGGTTAATCAGCGATTATGTGAGACTCACCTGATGCATAGAGTTTGAAGGAGTTAAATTTAGGACACCTAAATGCATTGAAGCAATCATTTATTTTTAGATAAAATTTTAATTATTTTTATTCTAAGACCACGCAGTTATTTTGTATATAGTTAATTAAATAAGTAAAGGAAACTCTAATGTCTCAGAATATTCATAGAACTTTCTCAAGTTATATAAATAAATATGATGATAGCATGCTTTCATAGTACATTGCTTAATCGGTGATTGTGTGAGACTCACCTGATTCATAGAGGTGGAAGGACATGTGGCTTGAATCTATGGCGACAGAAATGGGTCCGATGGTGGCCACAGCTTCCTTCAAAGCATTCTCATCTCCACTGTTTATGTCCATATAGCCATCGCAGGTGGCTCCAACAGTGTCCGGATTATATCTGCAAGATCCATCCTGCAGTTAGAAAGGGAAGTGAGAATTCACCTTTTATTAAAGATATACAACAAGGGTAACAGAAATCAACATTTCTGACATTTTTTTTTCTTCTATTCAATGGATGAATTATATCCTCAAGATACTTTCTGCAGTAAGAAAGTGAGAGAAAAATGTACTCAGATTTATTCAATAACTACAATTTCTATTCCAGTTTTTAGACCCATGACTGCAATTCATAGATTTCTCTGTGGTGGTGGTGAGGTGACAGCCACCACATCACATCACACCACCCTATCATAGATTGTTTTCCTTTAAAGCATTCCCCCAGTGTTGTATTTTTTTGACAATATAAACATTAACAAACATGACGATTATAGTTTGTAGGATTCCATCCATTCCAAAGTGTTATTATAAGCAATTAAAACTAGTAACCTTGGCTTCATAGGGGTAGGATTCCTCTGTGTTTATTCCATTTTCTTTCACATATTCAAAGGCCAAGTTCCTCGAGCCACCGTTGCAGCCACTGTTTTTTGTAGAGCAGTCTACCAGCTGCTGCTTGCTAAGTGGCACCAGTTTCCCAGTTTTCTTGTATGTTTGACCTTCCAGTGCTCCAGTCTGAAAGATTATATATTAAAGCAGTATAGAGATGAGAACAAGTTAATGTCTTGTTAAAATCAACATAAATTTAGGGAATGGTGAAAAATTGAGGAATATACAGTAAATGGGGTCAAGGAGCATAATCTGATTGACTCTCAGGATTAAAAGGCTGAATAGAGGGCCATGGAAAAAAAATTGCTTGCAACATAATCGTCCTGTTTCTCATTACCGCACTAAAGGCCCAGCAAGAACCACACAGCTTCTGGTCTTCAACAGGAGTCACATAGCCCTTCTTCCTCCAGTCCACTGTTTTTGGCACAGCACTTCCTCCTATCTGTCCAGAGAATGTTGCACCATTGTATTTCTTGGTGCTGTTAGAGATAAGGCAGCCCTTATATGCAGTCTCTGCATAATCCTGCTTACCCTGTGTGACAGAAAGATGGTTGACGGTATGGATGAAGAACCTGTGAGAACTGATTTTACAGTTGGAGTGAAGTGTGCATGTTTACCTTCAGCCCTCTCAAATGTAGCACAATCTAAATAAATTCTTTCCTTACAAAAGTGATATTATTAAATTAAATATACAAATTAAATACACACAAACATATTTATATATATCTCACAGAAGTAAGTACACCACTCACATTTTTGTAAATATTTTATATCTTTTCAGGTGACAACACTGAATAAATGAGACTTTGCTACAGTTTAGAATAGTGAGTGTACAACTTATATAACAGTGTAGATTTGCTGTCCTCTAAAAATAACTCAACACGCAGCCATTGATGTCTAAACCGCTGGCCACAAAAGTAAGTACACCCCTAATGAAAAATGTCCAAATTGGGCCCAATTAGCCATTTTCTCTCCCTGGTGTCATGTGACTCATTAGTGGTACAAGGTCTCAGGTGTGAATGCGGTGCAGGTGTGTTAAATTTGGTTTTATCGCTCTCACTCTCTCATACTGGTCACTGGAAGTTCAACATGGCACCTCATGGCAAAGAACTCTCTGAGGATCTGAAAAAAATCATTTTTGCTCTACATAAAGATGGTGTGGGCTATACAAAGATTGTGGTTTTACAGGACAGGTTCCAATCCTCACCATGGTCAACCAAAGAATTTGAATGCATGTGGTCAGCTTGATATCCAGATGTTGTGTTTGGGAAAAACGTAGAGGTATGAATGCTGCCAGCATTGCTGCAGAGGTTGAAGGAGTGGGTGGTCAGCCTGTCAGTGCTAGACAGAAAGCCCACAAACAGTTTGTTAAAGACAAGCAGACTATGGACATGGATTACTGGAACCATGTAGTGTGGTCTGATGAGACCAAGATAAACATTTGGTTCAGATGGTGTCAAGCGTGTGTTGCAGCAACCAGGTGAGGAGCACAAAGACAAGTGTGTCTTGCACACAGTCAAGCATGGTGGTGGGATTGTCATGGTCTGGGGCTGCATGAGTGCTGCCGGCACAAAGGAGCTACAGTTCATTTAGGGAACCTTGAATGCCAACATGTACTGTGACATACTGAAGCAGAGCATGATCCCCTCCCTTTGGAGATTGGTCTAAAGGGCAGTATTCTAACATGATAACGACCCCAAGCACACCTCAAAGATGTCCACTGCCTTGCTAAAGAAGCTGAGGGTAAAGGTGATGGAATGGCCATGCATGTCTCCAGACCTAAACCCTATTGAGCATCTGTGGGGCATCCTCAAACGGAAGGTGGAGGAGCACAAGCTCTCAAACATCCACCAGCTCCATGATGTCATCATGGAGGAGTGGAAGGGGAATCCAGTGACAACGCTGTGACACTCTGGTGAACTCCATGCTCAAGAGAGTTAATTCAGTACTGGAAAATAATGGTGGCCACACAAAATATTGACACTTTTGGCCCAATTTGGGCATTTTCACTTAGGGGTGTATTCACTTTTGTGGCCAGTGGTTTACATATATATACATACATATATATGGAATCGAACCCCCAACCCTTTAGGTGTGAGACGAACGTGCTAACCACTAAGCCACCGTGCCCCCCAACTGAAAATCATCTCAACACAATGCTTGCTTATAAACCAGATATTTTTAGAGTATTTTTTTAAACTTTTTAAGGTTTTCTTTTATTACCATATCTGCAAAGTAGTTCATGTCAAGTCTGTAGCTCTTAATGCCCTGGTCCGCCAGCCTGTTGTGATCTCGGATGAGTTTGAGATTTTCAAACCAGTTTTCCTTATGCTTATTCTCCTCCTCTACAGACGTATAGCTCTTATCTAAGAGAAAACAAAAAACAAGACATATAAAAAACACAAGAATTAGAAAGGTGTCTGATCGACAGGAGTTAAACATTCTGCATGTTTTGCATGTAAAAAGGAAAATTCTTCCATTATAAAATGAGTTTTAAAAATGATCTATATACTGTATATATTCATTTTTCAAAGTACTAAATAAAGCATCCTGTAACCCTGTATGTCTGGTACAAGGGTGCTGGAAGAAGATGATGAAGATGAAGATGATCACACATTAGCAATATATTATTTGAAATATTAATTAATGTAACAAGACCTTGTAATGTTGTGTAGTTCTGCCTACAACACAATGATACATTTACACTACAATGTGCTCCAATGTATGTGCTCCAAATTATTATAGTAACATTGTTTAAAGAAATAAAATAGAGTTCATTTAACTTGCAATGTTTTGAAGCATAATAAATAAGAATGGCAATCATTTATTAATTACATTTTTATTAAAGACACACACGCAGGTTTGCAGCATCAACAAACACCAAAGTGAGTCATAGCAAGCATAGAAAGTCTGAACTAAGCAAGCAAAAAGCTGTGTTTTTTGTCACTCACATTTTATAGCAAAGTTTTTATTGCTACTGTTTCTGTCATTTCTATAGCCATGTCTATAACTATTTTTTAAAGGTGCACTCTGTATTTATTACTATGGATTTATCAAACTAATAAAATAAATGATTTAAAAAGTGAATGCAAGATGATTTCTCACCAAACTTCATTTTCCATTTCTGAAACTCTTCTTCAGACACATTATCTGCATTGCACAGAGCAATGAGAAAAGTGACAACAAACAAAACC
This sequence comes from Tachysurus vachellii, assembly GCF_030014155.1. Classification (NCBI taxonomy): domain Eukaryota; kingdom Metazoa; phylum Chordata; class Actinopteri; order Siluriformes; family Bagridae; genus Tachysurus; species Tachysurus vachellii. The sequence goes on along the minus strand of NC_083469.1, from coordinate 7,013,336 downwards.
TTCATTCTGAAAGATTAAATGTTAATCTGTCATTCTTTGTGTCGAAAAGACAGTGTGAACTGATTACAGATTGCTTTTGCTGTTCTCTTAGGTGTTACCAATCCACACATCCTGTTTACATCTTTTTCTTTTTCAGAAAGCCACAAGTATGAAATCGAAAACTGCAACCAATTGTCTGTGTTATATCAGATAGGTTGAAGTGGGTGCAAATGCATTTTAGCTTTTTATTTGAAAGGTACTGGCAGACAAATCCAAAATGACAGTCTAGGTTACAGTCTTAGGATACAACCAACCTAAAACGCTGTTCAAGTTAATTTGTTTTTGTTTGTTTTTTTGTTTAAATATACACATAATTCAAACAGGGGGAAAAGTGCTAGTTTAATTGTTTTAGGAAGAGGTGCATCTTCACTTCAAGTTTCAAGTCTCAGCTGTTCAGATATCTAGGGAAATTTCTTTCCACCTCCTTGGTACCAGAACAGAAAAGAGTCTTGACAAAATAGACTTATACCTCCCTCTTACCCTGAGAGATGGTGGGACCAGTCCTATTTCCAATAGGAAAAATCTGCATATATCTTCTAAATGGATGTATATTATCTGTTATGTCACATGATGAAATGTTTTTGATGCAGGGTTCTTGTAAAGTTTATGTTTATTATATACAGTTAATTTCTTGCAATGGGACAACTACAGAATGATTCATTAGTGTCTTTTTACAGCTTTGATCAACATGTCCAGATAAGCAGGTTTTCGTACCACATGTAGAAGTCTGTGGATGAGTAGATTCACTGAGTGGGAGGGGGGAAAAAGAACTTTGATCATCTTCCTCTGCACCAACATAAAATGTTAAACTGGATATACACATGATGTCTGCTAAGACTGAAAATTTAAATGAAGGGCTACAGACTTGTTAAAGCATTAGATCAGTGGTCTTCACTATTTTTTTCATGTGAGCCACACTGATAGGACAAAGTCAATAGGAGAGCCACATCTTAAACAGTCTTAAACAGCTTATCTGCCTTAAATACAATGTACAATATTGCAATACAATAATTACTCGAGTTGCGGATGATCCATGCTCCCCATCAGTTACCTCTTTTGTCAGTGTCACATTGCTTTGTTGCTGTTCATTTTGTGCACAGGATTGTTTGATAAGAAATCGATCCATTTTTTAGTCCGTGTGTACAGTAAACACAAGTTGTTAACTAGCATGAAACACAAACTAGCTTCTGGCAGGCCGCCAAAAACTGGCTATTGCACAGAACGCAGTGAGTCAGTGACGAGTCAAATAATATATAAATATATATTATTATTTTTAATAGAGCACATTCATTTTTCTATGCTTCCCTGATTGTTTTTAATGTTATTTAAATGAAAAATAAATTTTAACCACATGATCATATCATCGTATTACTTACTGCCATGCGCGCCGCATATTAAAGCTTGGCGAGCCGCAGGAGGCTCGCGAGCCGCGCAATGAGTAACACTGCATTAGATCATAATGGGCCCACATGACTGCTGTTAAGTGTATCAATTCTTCACTCTCTATGGCTTCATAAGGGTATGAGTCCTCTCTCCAGTCCTTCTTATTCTTTAACATATTCAAAGACTAGGTCTATCCAGCCACCTGGTAGCTTGTGGTCCTAAATTTTCAGAGCAGTTCCCCAGCTGCTCACTGAGTGACACCCGTTTTTCAGGTTTCCTGAATATCCGATTTTCCAGTGCTCCCAGCTGAGAGTCTTGGAAAATAGAATGGTTCTTATGTGTGTGGTACAAAAATATTTTCTTCATTCCTTTTTCTAAGTACTACTGCCTGGCTTCCTTACTATTACTGCCATCTTTCTCCTTTATTCCTTGTGTTCTTAACCAGGAAGTAAAAGTAAAACAAACTGGCTACTAATCATTGTAAAAATCTGATTTCTCTGTACCAAAAGGCATCCACATAATATCCACATAATATATATGTAAGTCAGTCTGTGGTATATATGTAAATATCTGTGTTACTTAGGTCTTTATATATCACATATTATATTACATTTTAGGTTTACATTTAACATGTAGGTTACATTTAAGTTTGTCATTTGGCAGATGCCTTAATCCAGAGCGACATACAAAAGTACTGTGAAATCTCCATCACTGAATACATCAACACTGGTTCACTAGATTACAGACTGTTTGGGGGAATTATAGCACTGTTTGAGTCTTTGTGATACAGGACTACAAATTATGACATTTTTTACCTCAATTTATATCAGTAAATTATTTTCAACACTGGAGGATTATGAGTTTTCATAAAACCACTGGCAGGTAATTAACCTTCCTGTTTAATAGATATTGTATAATTTTGTCTGAAAATCAGTCTTTCATCATATGATGAGTTTATCTGTGGTTGGTAACTGGAATCAAACTCATACTGTCAATAAGTCCATGAATCACTTCTTGCCTAGACTGCACAATGTCCATCACAACATGTGGTGCATGTGGTAGCCTAGTGGTTAAGGTGTTGGACTACCAATCGGAAGGTTGTGAGTTCAATTCCCAGGTCCACTGCCACTGTTGGTCCCCCAGTTAGTTTAAAAAAAAAAATCAGATAATGTAAGTCGCTCTGGATAAAGTCATCCAAATGCTGTAAATGTAGCACGATTAATCATATGATATTGCTGGTACACAAGCATGAAGCTTTAAACACTGGAGGAATATGAAATTTCATAAAACCGTGTAATTAAAGTGACATCATCTAACCTACATTTAAGTCATAAAAGTACATAAACTTAGCCTTCTACAACACATAGTGATTAAATGTAACTACTGCATCATTGAATTAACAGATAAACAAATAAGTCATATTAAGGTCCTTGAAATCTAAAAGAAGGAAAACCTTTAGGATTCCTCCAGCACACTCAGTCATATTAAACACGATAAGAACTTTATCACAATTTCTGATAATTTTCTTATTAAAGATGTCCTTTGATATAAAAGACATCTTTAACAATGAGGTAATGACAGGGGAAATCAAAGTTTCTGATACATGTCTCATAGTTAGTAACCTTTATTGTTCACACCTTTAAACCAGAGGATAGCTGGATTTTGTGACAATGCCACATTGGTTATTCTTGTTCCTTGACATCTTGATATAGCCGTTATGTCCCCACTGAAGGCCCCAGCTGTGAAATACAATTTTAAAGTTAGTGTATATAAAGTTAGACCCATAATTGTAATTTGTGATTGGTTGTGTTTTGTTTTTCTTTACCTGTTCTTGACCAGCCAGTAATCTTGTCCATTATCAGTCCCATAACCAACAGCCAGGTTCATCATAGACACCTAAATCCATTGAAGCAATCATTTATTTTTAGATAAAATTTTAATTGTTTTTATTCTAAGACCACGCAGTTATTTTGTATATAGTTAATTAAATAAGTAAAGGAAACTCTAATGTCTCAGAATATTCATAGAACTTTCTCAAGTTATATAAATAAATATGATGATAGCATGCTTTCATAGTACATTGCTTAATCGGTGATTGTGTGAGACTCACCTGATTCATAGAGCTGGAAGGACGTGTGGCTTGAATCTATGGCGACAGAAATGGGTCCGATGGTGGCCACGGCTTCCTGCAAAGCATTCTCATCTCCACTGTTTATGTCCACAAAGCTGATTCTGATTCTGAACTTTTAAAGGTTTTCTTTTATTACCATGTCGACAAAGTAGTTCATGTCAAGTCTGTAGCTCTTAATTCCCTGGTCTGCCAACTTGTTGTGATCTCGGACGAGTTTGAGATTTTCAAACCAGTTTTCCTTCTGCTTATTCTCCTCCTCTATAGATGTATAGCTCTTATCTAAGAGAAAACAAAAAACAAGACATATAAAAAACAGAAGAATTAGAAAGATGTCTGATCGACAGGAGTTATCTATATTCATTTTTCAAAGTACTAAATAAAGCATCCTGTAACCCTGTATGTCTGGTACAAGGGTGCTGGAAGAAGATGATCACAAATTAGCAATATATTATTTGAAATATTAATTAATGTAACAAAACCTTGTAATGTTGTGTAGTTCTGCCTACAGCACAATGATACATTTACACTACAATGTGCTCCAATGTATGTGCTCCAAATAATTATAGTAACATTGTTTAAAGAAATAAAATAGTTAATTTAACTTGCAATTATTTGAAGCATAATAAGAATGGCAATAATTTATTAATATACATTTTTATTAAAGACACACACACACACACACACACACACACATACAGGTTTGCAGCATCAACAAACACAAAAGTGAGTCATAGCAATGCATAGAAAGTCTGAACTAACGCATGCAAAAAGCTGTTTTTTTGTCACACACATTATAGAAAATTTATAGAAAAGTATTTATTGCTACTATTTCTGTCATTTCTATAGCAATGTCTATAATATTTTACTAATAAAATTAATTATTTAAAAAGTGAATGCAAGATGATTTCTCACCAAACTTCAATTTCCAGTTCTGAAACTCTTCTTCAGACACATTATCTGCATTGGACAAAGCAATGAGGAAAGTGACAACAAACAAAACCTTCTTTCTGCAAGATGCCAAGATACAAGATGGCGCCGCGAGGAAGCAAGATGGCGCCGCGAGGAAGCAAGATGGCGCCGCGAGGAAGCAAGATGGCGCCGCGAGGAAGCAAGATGGCGCCGCGAGGAAGCAAGATGGCGCCGCGAGGAAGCAAGATGGCGCCGCGAGGAAGCAAGATGCCTTTATGGATCTCAACAAGGTCTTTTGCTGCCACCTACTGCATATGTTGGAAAAGAAAACTTACATGACCTTTATTATTTAAAAAAAAATCATTAGTCCAATTCTTAAAGTAACTACACTGTTTGTTAACTATTTACTGTCAAAAAGCGACGTCACGGTGACACAATTTATTTACGGTATTTGGCAGGTGGTTTATGAGGTGGTATCGCTTCTGTAAAAAATAAAGAAGATAATATATATAATAAATGTAGAAGCATATATTCGGAAGCAGCTTTAATGGCGGCTGGTTATTATGGAGACACGAAAGAGCAAAACCGGAACTCCGCCCATTCTGGCTACAGGTATAACCGGAAACGGAAGTGTTTATGATTTTTTTGGAGTGGAGTGAGGAGTGAAGTTATGTTTAAACAATAGTCTCCAATACTGCAGCGTTTGCTGATGAAAGGTTGAAAGTTTAACTGGTAGCGAGGTACACTCAAAGTACAAAGCGTAAAAAAAATTGTATTCCACCCAATTTGCTAAACATTGCATTGGGACAATAAACCAAAAGGAGTGACTATTTTGAATAAAGGATTTTAACCACTTCAATTTCAAAACCCCATTCATAATGTCAAAATCAATCGCATTCACACCACCTTCTTCATAATCTTTAATCATATCTTCCTTTCTTATATAATGACATTCCTCCAAATAAAATTAAAATTCATTCTATTTATTAATTTAATCATTCGTGTTGATATGGGCAAGGAGAAGGCTGGGTAGATTAATCTGGACAAACTATCCATTTTAGACAAAAGAACTCTTCCAAAGATCTTCCAAGATCCCTCTGTAGCCATCTATTTAGTATAGATCTACATTTATCTACGTTATTCAACACATTTTTACTCTCTGTTGTTTCTCTATCTTTAGAAATAATTATCCCTAAATATTTAACTTCCCTCTTGATTTGTATATCAAATAATGACTGTAACGGGAAGTCATGTAATGTTAACATTTCACCTTTTTTAAGATTCAAATGTAACCCTGAGGCTTTAGCAAACTGACTAACAGCATGTAAGGCTAGTGGAATTTGGTGTTCATCTTTTAAAAACAACGTTGTTTCAGCAGCAAACTGACTTATAATTATTTGTCTATTCAACACTGTTAAACCTTCAATACCGCTATTTTTTTTATCAATATAGATAAAAGCTCTGCAACCATAATGAATAGCAATGGTGAGCTACCACATCCTTGACTGTTACGTGCTGTGTTTGTCGGTTCTTTGTTTTTTTGTTGTTCTTTCCCGCTCTCTCTTTGCTCTGCTATTTGTCTCCTCAGATCCCTGCCATTGGACACTTTTCCTGTCAATCCTGATTAGCCTGTGTGACGTCACTCGTCGACCCACCAATCAACACCTGATCCCACCTATTTAAACCCGCCAGCATTCATTCATGGTGTTTGCTCACTCGTGTTGCTGTTGAACTTGACCCTGCTTGATAACGTGCGCTGATTTGTTTGTTGCGTTGCGTTGCGTTGCTTTTCCGTTGTATGTCAGACTGTTCATGTAACCCAACTCGTTAGTCACTCATTCTGCGTCTGTATATTAGTGTTCATTCGCCCTTTGTGTGACTTTGTGTATATTGGGGAAAGTACATTGTGCAACACGTAGGTAATCACTTCTGTATTAGACACATTAGGTTAGGAGCATGTGCCACCCCCTGTACGTTTTGTTTGGGTAGGTAGTGTAGGTTACTTAGGGCGTCGTTTGACGCTGAAGATCTGTCTCATTACTTTTCCTTTGTAGTTTAGGTTAGAGGGTTAAATTCAAGGTAGAGCGGTTTTGTTTTGCTTATTTCTTTGTTTTGGCACAGCTCGTGTCCCTTTCCACCTTTGTGTCTTGTTACCTGCTTGTTTTTTGTTTGTTTTTTTTGTTTTTTGTAAGTATTGTAAATATTAGCTGTCATTTCGTTTGTCACCACCACTTGTCCACTTGTATATTAATTATTAATACATACAGGTTTTGCCCACGATTTGTTGTCCTGGTCGTTGATTGCCACATACACACCAAAGAAAATCCAACCTTATCATTTCATGTTGTTGCATCCCATCCATACCCCTAAACACCTGCTGGGATCGTAACATTGACGAATCCCCCTTTTAACTGGGAATCTTGTGCAGGTTCCATGACCAAGAGCTACAGAGCTATTTATTCCGTTGTATAACATTTCAATTAAATTTATAAATCTTACTCCAAAACCAAAATGCTGCAAAGTTTTCAAAATAAATGGATGTTCAACCACATCAAATGCTTTGTAAAAATCTAAGAAAATAAGAAACCCACTGCCTTGAACCACATCACTATAGTCAATTAGATCTAACACCAATCTAATATTATTATGGATTGACCTTCCTCCCATAAACCCAGATTGTGTTTCACTAATTATAGTAGAAATACCCTTTTTTAGCCTCGCAGCAATAGCCCCAGAAAAAAATTTTATAATCTGTGTTAAGCAAAGTGATAGGCCTCAAATTGTCTAAAAATCTTTTATCCTTCCCACTTTTGGGAATCAATGTAATTAAGCCTTGTTTCATACTTTCTATCAGTTCTTTTCTTTCAATACATTCTAATAGGGAGTTAAATAATAATTGTCTTAGATCTCCCCAGAAAAATTAAAAAAATTGTTAGAGAGCCAATCTGTCCCTGGGGATTTATTTAAAGACATCCTCTCCACCACTGAATCCAATTCCTCAATCTTAAGATCTAAATCACACAAGACTATAAATGAGCTCTCTATGGAATATTGTTTTGAATTTTAGCAAAAAAGAGATCTGACTCATCCGAGGAGAAATCTGAAGAATAAAGTTTTGAATAGAACTGGAACACTTCTTTTTCAATTCTTCTAAAATCTTTGCATTCATCTTCTTGGATCAGTAAACTACAGTACTTATAGAATTTCTTTGTTGTCTGCTTTTTCTAAATTACTAAAATATGAAGAGTTCTTTTCGCCTTCCTCAATCCACTTAGCGCGGGATCTTATAGAGATACAAATGATCTAATTTACATTGAAGCTCCATCAGCTTCTCCTTTTCATAATTATTCAAAATTGGTTTGTTACAACACTGAATTTCACAAATTAAATTCCTTTCATATTGCTTTTTCTTTGTTTAGTTTCTTAGAGAAAGTAATAGAAAATTCCCTAATTTTAAATTTAAGAAATTCCCATTTACTTCAAACAATCAAAAGATTGATTACAATCAAAAGAATCATCTCTCTCTCTATAGCCCTTATCAATTCTTTGATTTTATTGCAAAATTCTTCATTATGTAAAAGAAAGGCATTGAACTTCCAGTAACCATTGTTTCTAAACTGCTTAAATTTAGTTTCTAAAACAAGATCTATAAAGCAATGATCTGTTAGTGGAGCTTTAGACATTGTAGATTGAGAAGTATACTTTAAAATGTTGTCACTGACCATCCAATAATCAATTCTAGACTTGTTCTCCCCATTAGGCTTAAACCATGAAAAACCTTCAACTTCCGGATTTAAATATCTCCAAACATCATTCAAAGTATTTTCTGTTTTCAAAAAATCCACACTTATATTGAACCGCCCCTTGTCAAGTCTAAGAGGCCACCTATATTTCCATTCATCTGTAACCATATTCCAATCCCCTCCAACTAAAACATTATCATATGGGTACAAAACTTTGGTTTCTGAAATTATCATTGAAATATCAATGATAATTGATAATGATAATCTTCAACTAATTTTTGGTTTTGGGCTGCATTGTTGAAGCCATAAATATTAATTAAAATAAAAAAAGAACATAAATTTTAAGTACCTCCATCAACCAGTGACCGCCGTCATCAACTTTATGACTGAAAAAAAGTATCTTGTCACCCCATTGATTAGTCCAAAAAGAAGCATCCAAATCTGAAGAATGAGTCTCTTGTAGAAACACACAGTTAGCCTTTTGCCCATTACAAAAAAAAACAGCTTTCCTTTTAACAATGTCCTTTAAGCCCCAAACATTTAGTGAACTAAAAATAATTTTGTCCTTAATCATCAACATCAAAACAAAACAAAAAAACACAGACGAAGAGAACTAGTAAAACACAAATTGAACTACTACTAGTAACTCAGTGAACCGTGGCCTTAGATAGAGCTCCCGTGCCCCATTGAAAAGTTACCAACTACCTGACAATTCAAAAGGTATCACTTCATCCGTCAACTTCGATCCGTCGTCCATCTATGAAACCGTATGGACCGCGAAAAAAGCAAGTTTTCCTGCCCGCCTTGCTTGATCGATTTGAGGCCACAGCTTTCGACGGTCTTCCAAATCCTCCTTTGGAAGCATCTCGGCGAATCAAACTCCTTCCGTCTTGCAGATAAGAGAAGTCTTTCACCTGCCTTTGAGTGAACAGCATGATGACATTTTGGTTTTTAAGGTCCATGCTTCTGCCCAGCCTATGGACGATGTCAACAGCTTTATCCATTTTTGCGTTCATCTCAGGTGCAATTTTACTGAGTAACTGGATGACATGTGATCTGATATCTTCGTCTTTTTTATCTTCTATGCCTTTGATACGGAGACACCACCTCATTCTATATCTTTCTTGTTCTCTCACGCTCTCCTTAAGATCACAATTGTCCTTGCGCAGATGTTCATTTTGTGTCTCCAAGTCCTTTACTCTTTTCTTGCACTCATTTACCTCTTCCGAGTTGAACTGAATCGCCTTCGCTAAGCTTGCAATCATGGCGCTACTCTGCTTGGCTTGTTCACTCAAATCCGCCAACTTCTCGTCCACCCCTTTTTTCCAGATTTAAAATTGCCTCCAGAATGTTTCGTTACAAATCTCATTCTTTCCTCTTTTGGCTTTTGGCTTAACCCTTTTTTCCGCCGGAGTTTTACATGTCGTTGAAGGAGGCAAGCCAGCACCTCGTTCTCTTTTATTTATCACAGTAACCTCCATCGTGTAGTCATGCTCAGTTTCTCTGGCCTCATGTTTCTTTTCGATATTAGGCATCAGAACTTTTCCCTTGGAGTCTAATTTTAACTTGGCAGGTTTAATCAGTTTTTGTGCAGACATCTTGACAAAAGCTGTTGGAATTACTCTCTTTAGTCAAACCTTTAGGAACAACAATCACGAGCCTCGGAAAACACGACTGCTCAACCCACCATCTTAGCACCGCCTCCCACTTCCTGTCGAAAGTATGTCAAAACGATTTATGGCAGTTTCGGATATTAACACTATCCTTACCGTTGTCATAACACTTTATTTGCAAGTCTTATTTGCAACTATTATTTGTCTGCCTTTCAACCATTAATAATATTGCTCGTTTAATGTCTGTTTTGTGTGCAAGTTTGCTTACTCTAACTTGTATTTATGGTATTGTTGTCCTAAGCAATCACTAAAATAATATACAAAATTGTTAAGATTAATACGTGACAAAATAAAACATGAGAAAATGTAGTAAAATTAAACTATAGTTTACATGTTACACATAATTTGGGAAATACAGATGTGTGTTTAATATTTTCTAAAGATATGTTCTGCTTAACTGTTCTTATTGCAGCATATTTTTACAAGTGTCTGAATTGAAGCAAAATGGATTACAAAAACTGATTTATTCAACTGATTTATTCATAAATTAATTTGTTGCCTCCCTCCCTCACGGAACATGGCATTGACCTTCAAGCCTTTTTCATCAGTGCAGTAGGACAAAAATGTTTCCATGTCCTCTTGACATAAAAATAAAACAAAGTAAAAAACAAAGAAACAAACAGTCATCCTTTGACTCAGGGAATTCATCACACATGACCCTTTTGAGGGCATTTTGTTGGTCATCATTGCTCATTTGCAGAAAAGCAGGCTCTGTCACCTCCCCACAGAATAAGTCTGTGACTGCGTACCCAGTTCCACGCTGTATACAGGTCTCTCAGAATGGTTGGCTGCTGCACCTTGTGAAGACACAAGCTGTAAATCAAATATACAAAGTTATCAAGTCAAGTCAAGTCAAGAGGCTTTTATTGTCATTTCAACCATATATAGCTGTTGCAGTACATAGTGAAATGAGACAACGTTTCTCCAGGATCAAGGTGCTACATAAAACAAAGACAGGGCTAAAGACTTGTAAGTAGTCTTAGCCACATAAAGTGCAACTGTGCAACCTGGTGCAAGCAGTGCAGGACAAGACAAACAAGACAGACAAGACAGTGCCGGACAAAAGACAGTGCAGGACAAGAGACAGTGCAGACAAAGTTACAAGACAATACAAAAAGTACAAAAAAATGCAATACACAAAAGACAATAAATAGTAAACAGTAACAGAAACAGCGCCGACCGACAAGTGTTAATACTGTATGTGAATACTGAATGTTCAAACAATATTCGTGCAGTAACATTAGAATGAACACAGTTTCTTAGCAGCAGGTCCTTGGGATAATACAGTATATAGAATTGTGCAAAAAACAGCAAATGACTGAAATATTGTATAGTATGTGCGAAATGGCTGAGATATTGTACAATATGTGCAAAAGCGGCTGAAATGTTGGGACAGTTTGTGCAAAAACAGCAGAAAAGGTGTGCAAAACAGCATGTAAACAGTTTGCTGGATTGTAAGCAGCATGTAAACAGTGTAATGTGTCAGTGTGTGTGTTTTGTGAGGGTCTATGCAGTCCATACAGATGATGTGTGTGTATGTTGTGCTCAGTGCAGTACAGTTCAGTTATTGAGAAGTCTGATGGCTTGTGGGAAGAAACTGTTACATAGTCTGGTCGTGAGGGCCCGAATGCTTCGGTACCTTTTTCCAGATGGCAGGAGGGTGAAGAGTGTGTGGGGTCATCTACAATGCTGTTGGCTTTGCGGATGCAGCGTGTGGTGTAAGTGTCTGTGATAGAGGGAAGAGAGACCCCAATGATCTTCTCCGCTGTCCTCACAATCCGCTGCAGGGTCTTGCGATCTGAGATGGTGCAGTTCCCGAACCAGACAGTGATGCAGCTGCTCAGGATGCTCTCAATGGTCCCTCTGTAGAACATGGTCAGGATGGGGGGAGGGAGATGTGCCTTTCTCAGCCTTTGTAGGAAGTAGAGACGCTGCTGGGCTTTCCTGGTGATGGCGCTGGTGTTGAGTGACCAGGTGAGGTTCTCCGCTAGAAGAACACCAAGAAATTTGGTGCTCTTGACGATCTCTACAGATGATCCGTCGATGTTCAGCGGAGAGTGGTCACTCTTTGCTCTCCTGAAGTCCACAACCATCTCTTTAGTTTTATCCACATTCAGAGAAAGGTTGTTGGCTCTACACCAGGCAGTTAGTTGTTGCACCTCCTCCCTGTATGCTGACTCGTCGTTCTTGTTGATGAGACCCACCACAGTCGTGTCATCGGCGAACTTGATAATATGATTCGATCTGTGCGTTGCTGCACAGTCGTGAGTCAGCAGAGTGAACAGCAGTGGACTGAGCACGCAGCCTTGAGGAGCTCCAGTGTTCAGTGTGGTGGTGCTGGAGATGCTGTTCCCGATCCGGACTGACTGAGGTCTCCCAGTCAGGAAGTCCAGGATCCAGTTGCAGAGGGAGGTGTTTAGTCCCAGCAGACTCAGCTTCCCAATCAGGTGCTGAGGGATGATTGTATTGAATTATATTTAATTAAATTTGAACTAAAGTCTATGAACTAAAGTCTATGAACAGCATTCGTACATAAGTGTCTTTATTGTCCATGTGGGTGAGGGCTAAGTGGAGGGCTGTGGCAATGGCATCGTCTGTGGAGCGGTTTGGACGATACGCGAACTGTAAGGGGTCCAGTGAGGGTGGTAGCTGGGTCTTGATGTGCCTCATGACGAGCTTCTCGAAGCACTTCATAACTATGGGTGTGAGTGCAACGGGACGATAGTCATTGAGGCAGGACACTGTAGACTTCTTTGGGACAGGAACAATGGTGGTAGTTTTGAGGCACGTAGGAACAACGGCGCTGCTCAGGGAAATGTTGAAGATGTCCGTAAAGACATCCACTAGCTGTTCTGCACATTCTCTGAGCACCCTGCCAGGAATGTTGTCTGGTCCAGCAGCCTTCCGTGGGTTAACTCTGCATAGAGATCTCCTCACGTCGGCCGTGGATAGACAGAGTACCTGGTCGTCGGGGGGAGGGATGGAATTCCATGGCGTTACGTTGTTATGTACCTCGAACTGAGCGTAGAAATCTTTCAACGCGTCTGGGAGGGAGGCGTCGCTATCACCATTCCTATATATATTCCTATATATATTCCTATATATAAATATATTCCTCCATCTTTCACCATTCCCTAAATTTATGCTGCTTTTAACAAGACATTAATTTGTTCTCATCTCTATACTGCTTTAATATATAATCTTTCAGACTGGAGCACTGGAAGGTCAAACATACAAGAAAACTGGGAAACTGGTGCCACTTAGCAAGCAGCAGCTGGTAGACTGCTCTACAAAAAACAGGGGCTGCAACGGTGGCTGAAAATGGAATAAACACAGAGGAATCCTACCCCTCTGAAGCCAAGGTTACTAGGTTAATTGCTTGTTATATTAACACTTGGTGCAATCCTACAAACTATAGTTGTCATGTTTGTTAATGTTTATATTGTCAAAAAAATAAAACACTGGGGGAATGCTTTTATGTGGTGGCTGTCACCTCACCACCACCACCACCACAGAGAAATCTATGAATTGCAGTCATGGGTCTAAAAACTGGAATAGAAATTGTAGTTTTTGAATAAATCTGAATAAATCTTTCTCTCACTTTCTCACTGCAGAAAGGATCTTGAGGATATAATTCATCCATTGAAAAGAAAGAAATGTCAGAAATGTTGATTTCTTTTGCCTTTGTTGTATATCTTTTAATAAAAGGTGAATTCTCACTTCTCTTTCTAACTGCAGAATATATCTTGCAGATATAATCCAGACACTGTTGGAGCCACCTGCAATGGCCCTGTACCCATAAACAGTGGAGATGAGTATGCTTTGAACGAAGCTGTGGCCACCATCGGTGTCTCAGTGTGTCTCATGAAATTTCATGTCCATTTGTAAGTACTTTGTAATGTTACTGTTATATTACAAAATCTAAATGTTCAAAATATTGTAACACAAGTATTTGCACAACTGTATTTGTTTTCAGAAATTTGTATGAGATGAAAAGAAGTTCTAGTTTTTTTTTTTCTTTTAACCATATAGTGCATTTTGAATGTTCCAGAAATCACATGTTTAAAAGGAAGTGAATACATGATATGATGTTATGACAGCTGAGAATGAGCTCATCTATACTGATTTCAGTTAGAAAATAAACACAAACTTGTTTGACATTGACAATCATACTATAATTATAAGTCTAATTTGGTACACAAACTGATCAACATTCTTCAAATAGAAAGGATGATTATACAGATGTAGAGAAAAGTAGAATATTTCAACACTGATGAATTTCAGAGATAGTATTTGGCTTGCTTTTATGATAGTGTGCACTTGAGCTGGCATGGACTCCACAAACCCTTATAATCCATTTTAGATCAAATCCATTAAAGTGTTGCCTGAACACATGCTTCAGTAGAAGATATTAATGAAATCTGACCTTTAGCACGTAGCAGTTTACAGGGTCAGTATCAGCTTAGATTAAAATAAAGATCTAGACATTGTTCAGAATCTTAAAAATTAATAAAATAGTATAGAACATACTTTCTGTGTTTTAAGTATTTTAAAAAAATTGTAAAATTTAGTTTACTTTCAAAATTAAACATTACTGTATTACTGTATTCACATGTTGAATGAGAATATCTTATTTAGTTCACATTGTCTTTTCATTACAGACACAGTCTAATTATATTGTCTCATCAGAATGAAGGTTTTGCTGCTTGTCAGCGCTCTTGTGGCACTGGCCACTGCGGCCAGAATCTCCTTGGAGGACCTGGAGTTTCATGCCTGGAAACTGGAATTTGGTGAGAAATCTTCTTAAACTGTCAATGGAGCATTTCATAAAAGGATTTCTAGTAATATACACAGTGTACATCTTAGAAATGGTAATAATAAGAAGAAAGATTATTAATTTTATGAGAAAAGGATAACCTAATTTCAAATACATTTAAAAGATTTTTTTTATTTTAATGTAAAAATGAACTGTTGAGATGACTTTTGCTTTTTTCTCATAGGTAAGAGCTATAAATCTGTGGAGGAGGAGGCTCGGCATAAGATGTGCTTAATATTAATGAAAATTTTTTATTGCAATCTTAAATCTGAATCAGTGTCACTGTATGTGTAAGTGTGTTTAACTTGATTGTAGACTTTTAACTCTTATTTAATTTGTCAAACAGTGAACAGAAGCCAAGTCCTAAAGAAGATAATATCTATAGAAACTGGATCAGTACCATGTGTATGATCTGTGAAGACCTGAACCCTGATACAATGATCCGAACAAAGTTCCTCTCAAACAGTTACACATATTTATATTTTATAAGTAAAAAGATTTTTATTGTTGTTCCTCTCTATAGCTTGTATACACTGGAATGAAATGTTGTTTCTCCATGATTATAGTGTAATATATAACAGTACATAAGACTACATGAAGTGCAAACTATTCAGTAGTGTAGCAGAAATAAGTGTGCATGTGTAAGTGTACAAGCAGCTTGATCAATAATTATTTTAGCAAATCATCCAACAACCTTTTTCAAATTTCATTTTACTACTGAACTCAAATTCAATGAAAAAAAATCCATTGATTAGTGTCATTGTACAGATTTCCACTGTAACACCAGATGTATGCCTGTGACAGTCTGCTCATGCACATGAGATGAAAATCTGTTGGTGCATTGCTATCAGGTCATTGTGGTGGTGATAGTGAAATATCCCTTTCCTTACTTTCTTCAGGCCAACAGAAGCAGCACCACCATTTGTGCTACACGAACACTTTCCACAGTACGTTCTGGAAGGTTAAGTACAGTACTTCTCTCTCTATCTGTCTTTCATGCTCACTGCTGTTTGGTGCAGCAGATTTTCTTTCTTGCTTTTCTGCTTTTTTTTGTCAGATGAGGCAGAAGAAGTGGTGTATCAGATGAAGAGGGTGACAAGTGTGGGCCAGAGGGAGGAGAAAGCAGCTATATTATGTTATATTAGAAAGTTGAATAGAAGGTAGATTTATTGTCAGAACAGTAGTCAGTAACATGATTAACAACAGACCAGAAAACAGTCTGATGTCTTTGTGTATCAATAATGGAATATTTTATCTTGTTTGCTACATGCAACTAAAAAATATATATATATATATATTTAAATAAACTGAATGCATTGTTCTAATGTATTTTTTATTATTATTATTAATAGTAGTAGTAGTAGTAGTATTATATACAATGTTTTTCTCATTACACTGTCTGGACATGGACATAATTCAGACATTTCCTCATTATTTCTTATTCTTTTATTAATAAGATTGTTAAAAGGTCTGTCAGTTTTGGGCAAAATCTGGGCTTTTTTTAATTCTCCATGAGGTCATATTTCAATAAATATTCATTCACTGATTTTGCTGCAGAGTACAGGATATTATATTTAAGTATTTAAATGTCTTGAATTGACAACACATTGCCTCAGTGTGTACTGAGGGCACTTCACAACTCCAGAGCTTAATCCAGAGTTACTGTCTGTGTAGAGTTTGTCATGTTCTATTTGGATTTCTGTACTTTATTCTATATACTATATATAAATCTACTATATATGTATACAAATGTAAAATAGATGAATAGACACCTGACCAGCAAACTCATGTGAGCCTTCCCCATTTGTTCCTACAAGGTGGAAGAACACAACTGTATAGAAGTTCTTTGTATGGAGTGTTTGTGTGTGATGCCCTGAAGTGGACTGATGACTGATACACCATGAATTTCAAGACCTGCTCACATTATTCCTGGGACAGGCTTCATGGCCTGGGAGGGGAGGTGAAGGGAAAATTAAACAAGTAATGAATATAAAATTATTCAAAAATATTTGTGTATATAAAATATTTTAATAAACTATTCTGATTATCTGGCATCAAAAACCTCAGATTTTCAGTATCAAGTTCTGTTTTTAAAAGCTGATTAGATTTAAGAACATGGAATCTATCCTTGTTACATGATCTGTCTATCCATGTTATATAGTATATGAATAAACCAAGCCAAAGGAAGCCATCCAGTAATGTTTACTGCCTCGTGTATTATGTGCAATGCTACTTGCTAAGTTCTGAGTGGAGATGGAGCACATTTGAAATTTGAATCTTATCTTGCGAATGGAGCCATTGTTTATATTCCTACAGTATTACCAGGCCATGTGTCCTTCTAACTATGCACACACAAAAAACAGCTAATACACGGATGCATTCACAACCTGAGCAGCTACTATATTTGTTTTGTGTGTATGTGAAAGTGGAATGCTGGTCATAATTCTTCCTGAATTTTTTTGACTGCAGAAAAGTCTGCAACACACTGCAACCACCTTCTTTTCTTGCTGATTTTTGTAGTCTTCTCTGCTGGTGCCTCCATGGTTTATAAGCAGATTTTGTTCCTGCCTTTCCAGGTATCACAGGGAATTACACAACAGTGCCCATGCAGTTTAGAACTGCACACCTCCTCAGGCCAGGTCAAGTCTAAATTTACCAAAGTTCACAAAACATTTATTTCTAAGGTCTAAACATGCTGATAGTACAACATTTTGCTGCTTGAGCATCCTAACTCCTTATTGGTGGAACAGTATCTTGCTTCTAGCCATCATGTGTCTCTATCCTTTAGACAAACATCTAACGGCTTTAAACTTTAGGCAGTATCTAGTTTAGTGTCTCACATTTTTGCACTGACCATGCAATATCTTATTTTGTACACGTTCTATGTTTTATTTTATTGTATTATTAGTTATGCAGTTGTGTTTAAATTTGTCCTTTTGTTCCCAAATAATTACAGTATGAATACTTGCAATAATACATTTGTTTAATTTCAGCGATATAAAACAAAATGCCTCCTCAGTCAACCAGCAGTAAAACTATACAATATAAGAGCTATTGGTATATTAATGTTTTCCATACATCTTGGATTTATATTTTTATTAAATAAATTATTCAGGAAATAATAAAGATGGCTTTGATAATCAACTGTCTTCCCAGGTGACTTCTCATTGGTGGTCTAAATAGAGATGAAAGCAGCAGCCTGAATGAAGAGAAAACAAACACACATTCACACACTAATGCTTTGCATCATATAGCATAACCTCAAACCTATCACCTTATAAACAGTGTTTTGGAGTCATGATGGTCACACTATGACATTTGGATACCACTCGCAGAGATGTTCTCTTCTTGATCACTTCCAATGCAAGAAATCTCTACTTGCACTACTTAGAAATGTTGGTCTGATATATGATCTTTTGTAAATTCTTGTCTGAGATATTCCGACTCAGTACATCCCATGTGTACTTATTGAAAGAGACATGCAGTGACTAAAAACATTAACAAATTTGTAACTGTGTGTTCATGTTAAAGCAGGTGCAAAGAACAGAATTAATCAGGTTTCTTAGTAAATACAGTAGTATAGATTAACAGCATTTTACCAGCTGAATAGTTGCACATGCTGATTTACATTGTAAACAATTTATGGTTAGGTTATGGTTTTAGTGTTTTTTTATTACCTTGCACTTTTGTTAAAAAAATACATTAATTAAAAAAAAAAAAATCAATCTCACAAAGTCAAAATAAAAATTGTATCAAGGTGCATCACTGCTGTTTGGTAAAACTACAATTATCAGTGCATTTTAGGAGCAGACATGTTAGTGTTTACATGAAATATGGCCTTGAATTGTCCATTTAAAAATGAAGCACAGTATATTGCCTTGAACTATCAGATTTAAGTGATAAACCTGGTAATCAATACAGAGTTTTGGTCCTTATAGTACATACAATATATATATTACACAAAGTCTATTATTAGCACAGGGGGTGTTCTTGATGGGGATCATCTAATGTGACTTAACTGCATAATAAAACTTTCTGTATAATCTGACCTGCATTTCATTTTCCACTTTGAAAATCTGGGTTCATGTAACTTTTCCTGGGATCCGGATCATCAGCTGTTTGCCAGTTGGGATCCTGAACAGTGCAACGGACATGGCTGACTGAGAGGTCCTGGAAAATGAGTGGTAAAATTCTGTGTTACAGCACATATTAAGGTTTTATTTTTACATTTCATCTGACCTGCAATGCTGCAATGCCTAAACTTACCTGCACTTCAACTTCCACTTCATCAGTATCCAGGTTCAT
Organism: Tachysurus vachellii; assembly: GCF_030014155.1. NCBI lineage: Eukaryota > Metazoa > Chordata > Actinopteri > Siluriformes > Bagridae > Tachysurus > Tachysurus vachellii. The sequence continues at coordinate 6,994,337 of NC_083469.1, read as the reverse complement.
GTAACTTTTCCTGGGATCTGGAGCATCAGCTGATTGCCAGTTTGGATTCTGGACAGTGTACTGGCGGTGGCTAAATGAGTAGTCCTGGACAATAAGTGGTAAAATTCTGTGTTACAGCACACATTAAGGTTTTCGTTTACATTCCTATCAAACCTTATTGTAGCTACACATTCTAAAATTATTGCACTGACAATTCCTTTTGATTAGTACGTAAACTAAAAAAAAAGTTTCTCAGTTCTCACAGGATCAAAGCCACAATGAGTGTAGGAGGCAACTTCTTGTTGGGAGCAGCGCATGTTTGAATCCAAGGAGCCTGGCATATAGCACTGATACTCTGCAATAAAACAAACAAAACAATGAAATCTGACAAACGGCTCGTTGTTGTGTAACATGTTACAGACATCTCACTAATCCGTTATTCTGGAACAACATTACAATACAATGCAGCTCCTAGTGTCCATCTACTGGACTAAACGGCAAGGTGAAATATCAGGTTTTAAAATAACTGTATTACCCAATTTCCCCCTGGGGATTAATAAAGTATTCTGATTCTGATTATAAACACTCAATGTACACAGAAATAGATCATGTGCAATGTAAAGCCTGACTAATATACTGGTTGGCCAAATTAAGGGACCATTAAATCAACAGAAATCATGTGCATAAAGCACCACAAATAACACTTTAAATATGTTATTAAACATAAGGTTAAAAACCATATATGAAGGCTTTCAAACAAAACCAAATGCACTGCCAAGTGCTGTAATCACTTGCATTTTGATAACAAGCAGTATATGCAAGGCATTGTGGGACTTGCTGGTTATAGTGCCTGCTTGTGGAACTAAAGACATAAAGGAAAGCCATGTTATGAAGATTTTATTTTAAATAACATGTTAAATGTTATATTATAAATAAATGTATACATTTATTACTGTAATATTTTTACATTCTTTGTGCTTTATACTACACTCATTATTAGAGGCTAGATAGATCAGGCAAGCACAATTTGTGTACAATAATAGAATTATATTGACTGATAATATAATATATGTCATATTAATTTATATTTCCTAGAAATCTATATTTGGGAAAAAGGTTGGATAGATAAAGTGATACTCGTGGAGGTTAAACAAATATCTGTTGCTTCTTAAGACACAACACTGAAATTGTGAAAAATTGCACCTGGCTACATCCAATATTGCATGCAAGCATACGTCATACTAATGCCCAATACTATTGTGTTTGCTACAGCAGCATGCAACTGGGCTGGTTATTAGTCTTGGGGTAATTAAACTATTAACTATTAATTACCTGGTGCATCAGGTCTGCATTGTGAGTAGCGAGGTATGAAGGCACCTAAATTCCCATCAGGCACTGCACAACGTAAGCCCTGTTGCATTCGACTGGATGGATGTGCCCAAGGAAAATCCGTCTGGAAGTGACAGAACTCAGACCTTGAATCACCATGTGAGCCCTGTAGCATTCGACTGGATGGATGTGCCCACGAAAAATCCATCTGGAAGTGACAGAACTCAGGGCGTGAATCACCATGAGCTGTTACAAATGCCTGGGGGGTTTGGGGTGTTGTGTTGGACCCCTTCCCCTGCTGAGAGTACAGGTGATAAGGAGTTCCTTGATGCTCAACTAAATCTGTGCCTGAACAGATAGAGACAAATCATACATTAATGAAAAAAAAGTAATAAAAGTATAGATGAATGCCAAGGCAACAAGGTTAGATAGCTAGAACTTTTTCTTTGTTTGTTTTCTTTACAAATTCCTTCATATTCTTACAAATTCTTTTCAAAGGACCTGGTCTAAAACGGTTAGGAGAATGAGAAGGAAGGTGGAAAGGACCAAGATGTCTGAATATGCACACGGGGCCCAGAAATCATTCTTACATGCAGTTTTCTATAAATTCCAATCCTTCATATATTACTTACTTGATGCAAAACTGACCTTTCCAAAAAACGTTTTTTCGAGTACTAGAGCTAGCTCAGCTACTACAGTTATGGGGTAGTGGGTCGTGTTTTCACAGTATAGATCCAAAGAACCCTGCTTCAATCCTGAGCTCCCATTACTGTCATAATGTACTTTCTGCTGCTTAATGTACTTAGATTTCATAACTCCTACATCCTCCCCCTTACATGCCACAAAATAGATGGGTTATGCTAATAAATAGCACATAGTTATGAATGTATGTGATGGGCTGGCGTCCCATTCAGAGCAACCAGTTTTATTTTGACAGGCTCTGGATCCACCTTGAAACTGACCAGGGTAAAGTATTTACTAAAGATAAATGTATGTATAAATAAAAGAATAAATTATAGTTTGTTCTGCCCATATACTGACCGACCACAGCAGAGTTCTCAGGTGAATTCCACATCGGATAATAGGAACGTCTTGACTGGTCGGACACTTCTGGCCCAGCGGCAAGCTTGGCTTTGTTGGAAGGCGTCAGTCGCTTTAGCTTGACCAGAAGCTCTGGGTTAGCCCGTTTGAAGTTGGGGTTGGAAAAGTGATGCATGGTGCTGTCTCGCCTCTCTGAGATCTCAGAGTCTGGGCGCACTTTTCTGAAGCCGTACAGGTTTAGCTGACGAACAAAACTGATGAAATCTTTTGTTTCAAAGTACTTGTTCATCCGCTTGTTGGATGTAGATAGCACTTCAGCTTCGAAGGCCTCCTGGCAGATCAGTATTCCTTCCCCACTGTCATCCCAGCAGATTGAGCAAATCCGAGGATCATTTACCAAATGCCACAACTTGCTGGGAAAGTTTCTGCGGTTGATCCGGACGGAGTGAAGTATTTCATTGACTTCCATGCCAGCTAAATGATTTGTAACCAAAAGATAAGAGCTCAGTGTTATTAAACTATAGATGTTTATCCATCTAGACAATTGCTAACTAGATTGTGACAGTTGAACTGAAGAGCTAACTAGTTAGCAAGGCAGCTATCTAACACATTCATCCATTTTCATTAACAAATGATTTGATCAATAAATAAATAATGATTAAGACATCAAAAAAATTTAAATCAACAACAAGCTAGCAACAGCTGTGCAGAGTTGGCTGGCCTCATGAGTGTAAAATAAATAAAAAATAAATTAAAAAAAAGGTCTATACGAATAGCCTACATGACTTACACGATCGGATTATTACTGATAAATGACTAGATCATATACAAATACCTGGAATCTCAGCTCCTTCTGGAGAATCCTCGTTTTCATCCATGATCAGAAGCGTTTAAACTATTTGCAAACACTTAAGCACGCTTGGACCTTGTGCCTTTAAATTCAAAACTAAGGTAGACGTGTGGTAATTCTAGAATGTTCTGTTAAAATACATGAATATACAATAAGCGCGGGCTTGGATCTATCCAATCAGAGTAAAACAAGTGACTGCGACTTCATTCAATCGCAAAATGAAATCCTGCTGTTTAATAAATTGTAGGTCAACGTAGAAAAGGTGCTATTTGAGAATATTTTGTTTTGAGATTTCAAACACCCCACCAATAAAAAAAATGCAATAAAACATTAAGGGAACACAACAGCAAGTCAATTAAAGTATATTGACTTATAGTTTGTTCTGATATATATCCATATATAGTTTGTTCTGATATATATCCATATATAGTTTGTTCTGATATACCCATATACTGACCGACCACAGCAGAGTTCTCAGGGGAATTCCGCATCGGAGAATGGGAATGTCTTGACTGGTCGGACACTTCTGGCCCAGCGACAAGCTTGGCCTTGTTGGAAGGCGTCAGTCGCTTTAAATTGACCAGAAGCTCTGGGTTAGCCCGTTTGAAGTTGGGGTTGGAAAAGTGATGCATGGTGCTGACTGGCCACTCTGAGATCTCATAGTCTGGGCGCACTTTTCTGAAGCCGTACAGGTTTAGCTGGCGAATAAAACTGATGAAGTCTTTCGTTTCGAAGTACTTGTTCATCCGCTTGTTGGCTGTAGATAGGACTTCAGCTTTGAAGGCCTCCTGACAGATCAGTATTCCTTCCCCACTGTCATCCCAGCAGATTGAGCAAATCTGAGGATCATTCACCAAATGCCACAACTTGCTGGGAAAGTTTCTGCGGTTGACGTCCATCCTAGCTAAATGATTTGTAATCAACAGATAAGAGCTCAGTGTTATTGAACTATACATGTTTATCCATCTAAACAATTGCTAAATGAATAAATAGAAAGAAAGAAAGAAAGAAAGAAAGAAAGAAAGAAAGAAAGAAAGAAAGATTGATTGATTAAGAAGTAAAAAAAATGCCATTAACAACAAGCTATCCGGAATTAGCTCGCCTCCTGAGTGGAAAATAAATAAAAAAAATAAAAAAAAAAAGTTAAATAAACTAATGAATCAATAAATTAAAAAAATTAAAATAAGAAAGAAAGAAAGAAAGAAAGAAAGAAAGAAAGAAAGAAAGAAAGAAAGAAGTAAAAAAATTCCCATTAACAACAGCTATCCAGAATTATCTCGCCTCCTGAGTGTAAAATAATTTAAAAGGTCTATACGAATAGCCTATATAACTTACACGATCAGATTATTTCTGATATATGATTATATCCTACACAAATACCTGATATTATCTCGGCTCCTTCTGCAGATTCCTCGTTTCAACCTGTAATCAGAAGCGTTTAAACTATTTTGAAACACTTAAGCACGCGCGGACCTCGAGCGTTTAAATACAGTACAAACATAAACAAGTGGAGGCGCCGTAATTCTAGAACGTTCGTGTCAAATTCGTGAATATTTAATAAGCGCGTGCTTGGATCTGTCCAATCAGAGTAAAACAAGCGACCAAAAAATGCAATTAAAACATTAAGGGACCACAACAGCAGGTCAATTAAAGTAAATCGATCAACAATTAAAGTTAAGCTCAATCTGTCAATTTAAACTTTTAAGTATTAAAGTTCGAGGGTTGTTTAAGTTAAATCCTGCATTAATGTGAGCGCGCTTCCTATTGGCTGCGCTATTGGTGACGCTACGACGTGCTGAGTTAAATAATCTGCAGTAGAGAAAACGAGACCTGCTCCCGACCAGGTTAGGTTCACAGAGTAAGTTACTATGGTAACTGACTCTGAGTATAAGTTACCTCTCTTTCAGAAACGGGCTTAACTTAACCTGCTTTCTCGGGTTTAACTTACCTCCCTTTCTGAAACGGAAAACCCAGAGTTTCCCTCATTTCAGGGTTAACTTACTCAGAGTTTTCACTTAACCCGCTTTCTAAAACAGGCCCCAGGTTTTCTTCGGTAAACCCAGAGTTTCTTTCGGTCTCCTCCCATTTTTAAAGAGGAAGCGACGTTTAAACACCTCATTCATTGCCCACATTTCAGTTACGCAGTTCGCAGCAAAGCGAATTTGGGATGGGGTAGCTCAGTGGTTAAGGTGTTGGCCTACTGCTCAGAAGGTCAGGGGTTCAAATCCCAGGTGCACTAAGGTTTTTGTGGACACAATTACTCAGTTGTATAAAGGGGTAAGGGGGTCTGCTAAATGCCGTAAATGTAAAATGAATGAAATGACGTGTCCTTTTATGGACAATCCTGTTGATGAAGAGTCTGTATTAATTCTTTTGAGCCCAGAGTGGCATCCCTATGCATTTTTATTTGAGCGGTACCGTTTTTCTTTACAGTCAATAAGATCCATAATCTCATCCATCCTTACATCAGCCATCGCGGCCATGCTCTTACATCCGAGCAGATGCTTTGCGTTGCCTTACGTTTCATTGCAAATGGCAGATTTGTGTATAACATCGGCGATGCAGAACATATTAGTAAGGCTACTGATGGCAGAGCGGTCAGGAAAGTGTGCCTCGCTCTTAAGCGCTTTCTGACAATTTTTGTGTTGTTTCCTGATAAAATAAAATACTGTTCTTCCGGTTTCACCTCTGATATTATAACAGTTGGGAATTTACTCTAAAATAGTTCTTAATTACTAACTACAAATTACATCTTCAACCAGTCTAATTAGATTAATGTAATAATTACTATCTCTAGAAAGTATTGGTCTACTTATTAATTAATTACTTTATAAATCCCAAATCAACATCAACCACTTGAACAATAAGGAGAGACAAGAAATAAACAATATACAATTGCATGAATTATCCTTGAATTGAACAAAGTGTGTAACTAGAGGGAGAAGTTTACATAAAAAATATTTTTTAAAAAACTTTTAAAGGTACATATATACACAATAGTATATATATATATATATTATAATACATTTTTAAAATACACCTTTTAAAATTTGATGTTAACTCCACTATAGTTTTATACAGCAGTGTTTAAATACGTGTTAAAATTCTCTGCTGGCGAGAAATATGCAGACTTTTCTTTTGTCTGACGCTGTTGCCATGGTGACTCGTTATATCTGCGCTCCATTGATAATGGCTTTTTTTAGTTGTAGTGCACGCGCTTAACTCAGAGTCAGTCAACTTAGAGTTAATAAAACTAACTCTTTTCAGCTGTTCTGTAACCGAAAACTCAGTTTCCCATCTCGGGGTTTGTCAACTCAGAGTTCAAGTTTAAATTCAGAGTTGGTTGAACCTCCTTTCTGAAACGGCCCCCAGAACTTCGTGCCAAGTTAAAGCGGTGTTGAGCTGTTTTAATGAAATTTTTAGATGTATTAATGTGCCCGAACCCGTTAATATTATTTAATTGCTTTTTTATTAGTTGTTTGAAGAGTAAAAAAAAAGGTCGGTCTTAACGCAAATTTACAACCGGCAAGTCGGACTTGTAGCAAAAAAAAAAATAAATTGAGTCGGTCCTAAATTGACAGGGTCGGTCGGGTTACGGCAAACAAGAATATTTTTAAGGATGGCCTCATGGCCAGTTATAGACACAGTACGAAAAGGATTGCACAAACTATTATAATCGATTACATCAATAGTTTTTCCGTATTAATGAACTATATGATCTCTGCATGTGCGCCATTTTCCAGTGCGGCTCATTTAAATCCATATGCGAAGGACTGTGTGTGTTTGGCGACAACAGCTGGGCCACACAGTATTGTAAGATTTTACAGTACAGTGGGGGGGGGGGGGGTATAAGATTGAGGGTAATTTTCTAACTGGAGGGCAAGACAGGCATGGGACGGACTTAATACACTAAAGGGCAGGTCTAATAAAAGGGATGATAGTTCTGAAAGTAATAGTCAAACTTTTATTTATTTTATTTATTATTTGAATGCATTTTATTGCAGATTTGACACTACTGATGGCAAGATAGAATGTGATGAAATATGCAAAAATTTTCCTGTTCAAACAACAATAGTTATCAAGCCCGTAGGCAGGGGGTCCAGAATTTAAGTCGTTTTTTTCATGTGATTATTGTCATCATTGTTTTAATCAATTGCTGTTTCAAATTAATATGATACATTATTGTAGCTGGACGTGTGTGTGTGTGTGTGTGTGTGTGCCGCGCGTGCAGTTCAGAGAGAGTTCTCCAATACACGGTGAAGCATCGCCTCTGAATGATGGGGGAGGGGTTATAATATATAACTATATAAATAATATATTAATATATAAATTATATATATATAATTAAAAGGATTTCTTTATTTTATCCACTCAATAGTCTACAATATAATATCCATATAAACGTAGCGTAATTATAACAATAAAACATAGTGGGATATTCAGTGATATTGGCTGTGCAATATCGACTTTTGTGATTGGCCAATACCGGCAGACTGGAGCCAATGGAAATGCTTCTCTCCTTCGGTGCGCGTCTTTGTTCCTCTGAGAACTTCAAAGCGGACCGCGTGGGGTAAATTATCTGGAATGATTAGTATATTAATTGATTTACGATGCCTACCCAGCTAACACACGACGTACTAGTTACGTAATTTATTGGTCATTTTTGGTAATTTCATGACTTACCAGATGGCAACGTAACTGTTACGTCCTAATTTCATTACCATTACAGTACCAAATCACTACGTCGCCACTACGGTCTCCTAACTTCGCGAGATAACCAAGTACGATCCAGTTACGTACTATTTTGGTATTTTCATAACTTACTGGCAACGTAACTGTTACGTCCCAGCGAGGTAATTTCATTACTATTACAATTATATAAACATTCATTTCCTTTTCTATTTAGGTTAGCTTGTTAAAACTTTTCAGTCTCAAAGTTTCCCTTAAATAAGTCAAAATAGATTAAACACACCATGCGAGTTGCCGTTCAGCTGAACTCGATCAGAGCGCGCGACCGCGCGTGCACAGCAGAACGGCATCTGACAGGACCGGTCATTCTCCAAATTGCACCCAAGAATATTGGAACTGACCAGTGTACTAAATCCATGTGTCAAGACAAATACAGCAACAAGCAAAGAGGCATTGACAGAGAGTCAAGAAATGATGATGAAAATAATTATTATTAATACTTCAGTAAAGTTCATTAAATCTATTCTGTTGTTAGTGTGGTCTTTAAACTTATGAACTGTGTATGGACTGACAAAGGTGGTACATGAGGAAGTAATTTGACAACAATGCAGTAAATAATTTAGGTGCATCAAAAAGCGTGCTCGTTAAGATATACCAGCAGACAAGCTAATCCAGCACAGATTAGTGCATAAAAGGTCACCAAAATGAAGTATTTGAACCTCATAATTAAATACAAAAGGAGAAAAACTGCAAAAGAGGTCCACTTTTTGTAAAAAGACACCCCCAAAGTGTATCACCCCAAAGTGTATCAGAACCAAAAACACAGCAGGCATCTCTAGTCAGTATAGTTGCCACAATATTATTTAATTTAATTTAGAAAGCTAGAAAGTAATTGTGTTTTCTGATATTTTATATATATCATGGTAGTTAGTCATTGTAAAAGATAGAACAAAGAGCAAAAGGATCACACATGTAAAGCTGAATTTAAAAGCACCAGTACCAATAATGTCAGAATATGCTGACACATCACACACATGACACATCTTCTACTTCTTTCATTTTTTAATATTTTCCCTGTATTAAGAAAGTATTGTATTAAAAATGTCCGGTGTTTTAATATTTTTCATACATTTCTATTATTTTGTATTCCATTTATTCCATTCATACTCATGTATGTCTTCAAACCATGCTTTCTGCCCACTTAATGAAAGAGTAGAAAATAAGGTTCAGCTATAATATTCAGTTTTACAGAGCAATATTACACCAAAAAAAAAAAAAGAATTACTTCATTTTTACACAGATTCCATTACGTAGTGTTACATAATCAGATCATGTAGATGCTGCAATGGACGTTTTTCAGTCACCTACAGAAAAGTATCATCGAGTAAGAATTTACACAGTTAATGTGAAAGATTTATTAACGTAGTAGATATTGACACACACTGATAAATTGAAAGCTATTAATGTCAGTTACTATTATTTAAAATAAATTTATTTTTCTTGTACAGACCTTTAAACCAGAGGATAGCTGGCTGCTGTGGCAATGCCACACTGGTTTTTCTTATTCTTGGACATCTTGATATAGCCGTTATCACCCCAATCGAGACCCCAGCTGTTAAAAAAAGCAATGAGAAATTTAGTGGTTAATGTGGACCAGTGGCTTCAATTTGCTCGATAGTTTCTTAACTAAGAAAGTTGTTTAAAATAGGAATAGGAATACTGAAAAAAAAAAAAAAATCAAATATTCCCTCTGTGCCTTTACACTGTAAAACGTGAGTGAGTTATGTAACCATTTTCTTCTTGTTAACTCCAATTGTCCAAAGACTATCCTCAAGTTGAGTACTGACATTTTTAATGCAGGAGGTGAACTTTAATTTCAAAGTATAATGTATAACATATATCAGGAAATGTTTTATTAGTGTAGATCAGGGATGTTATACTCATTTTATGTAACTGTCCAGAAGACATTTAGCAAAATGTGAAGTGAGCTAAATCATACAGTGCTGTGAAAAAGTATTAGTTATTTTTCTTTGTATAATATTGTTCATATTTGTCACACTTAATGATTCAGATTATAGAGCAAAGTTTAATATTACACAAAGTTTTTCAATAATAATAATAAATGCTGGTGTGTTTGGGATCATCGGCCTACTGCTTAATCAAAGTGTGCTTGAGGGTGGAGGCAAATATTTTTTCACGGCACTGTAATTGTTTGTAGTAGCACATAAAAACTCTTCTTAAATGTATTCATGAGATTTTTTACCTGTTCTTGACCAGCCAGTAGTCTTTTCCATTATCCTTGCCATAACCAACAGCCAAGACACCATGATCCAAGTCCATGCTGCTACATTCAGGCTCATTGTAGATTCCTTTCATCCATTCCAACATTATACAATCAATTATTCATTTTAATTTATGCTAAATAAATGTAAACCACTAAATCATAGCATTCATATTATTCTGGAAGCACAGGATTGGTTTATACACAGGATTGGTTTATAATGTATGTGTAAGACTCACCAGATACATAGAGCTGGAAGGATATGTGGCCTGCATCTATAGCGACGGAAACGGGTCCAATGGTTGCCACAGCTTCCTGTAGAGCATTCTCATCTTCACTGGTTATATCCACGTAGCCTGTGCAGGTGGCTCCCACAGTGTCTGGATTAAACCTGCAGTCCCCATCCTGTGGAGAGTGAGATATAGGGTGCTTTATGAATATTGGACAAAAAAAGTAGGCTTGATGGCTAAAATAAATAATTGCTTTGGTAAAAATATTTCATCCTACCAAAAGCAAGTACGGGTTTTAAACAATTATAAAAACGTATAAAATGCCCATCAAATTGGGTTCATCTGAGTGTTTTTATGTTCCACTCACAGTGGCTTCATAAGGGTAGGAGTCTTCTGTGTCAATTCCCTTGTTGTCCTTAATATAGTCAAAAGCCTGGTCCATCAAGCCACCACCGCATCCCATGTTCCCATATTTCCAGGAGCAGTCCACCAATTGTTGCTCACTCAGTGACACCAGCTTCCCTGTCTTCCTAAATGTCTGACCTTCCAGTGACCCTGTCTAAGAGAGGACAGATGATAAAGAAAGAGATGGAGAACAGGGCAAACAAAGAAAACAGACAGGTTATTCACAGCAGGACCTGGAAAAGCAGTAAATTGTTAGATCTAGCACAGATTAACCATAACCAAATGTCAAGCCTGCCCTTACCGCACTGAAGGCCCAGCAAGAACCACACTGCTTCTGGTCTTTAACCTCAGTCACATAGCCCTTGTCCCTCCAGTCCACAGAATCTGGCAAAACAGCTCCTCCTGCCTGTCGGAGAAATGTAGCTGCATTGTGTTTCTTGGTCTTGTTGAAGGATCCCAGGCAGCCCTTAAACACAGACTGTCTGTACTCCTGGTTATCCTGTTAGAGAAAAAGATACAGTGAAATTAGACAGACAGACAAACAGTCAGACAAACAGACAGACATCATTTTCAATAGTAGTCCCAGACCATATACATATTTTCTTTTCTCACCATGTCTGCAAAGTAGGTCATGCCAAGTCTGTAGCTCATAATGCCCTGGTCAGCCAGCATGTTGTGTACCAGAACCAGCTTGCGATTTTCTAGCCAAGTCATCTTACGCCGAGCCTCCTCCTCCACAGATTTATAGCTCTTACCTATGAGAAAAAAAGCAAAAGACATCTCAACATGAAAAACATTAAATTAGTGCATACCTTAATCTTTTTAATTGGTTTCATATTTGTGAAGCACTTTGATTTGAACTATTTTTGTTGCTGTATAATGATTATTAACTCTTGTTCTTACTATTCTTTTTTAATGTTTACAAAAAGTTTGATTATGCATGAGAATATTTCTCACCAAATTTTAATTTCCAGGAATGAAACTCTAGGTCTTCCAGAGAGATGCTGGCTGCACTGGCCAGAGCCATGAGAGCAGTGATAGCTATCAAAACCCTCATTTTGCAAATATTGAGATGTTCTCTGTGCTAAGTAGAAGGAAGAGAGCAGAATAAAAGATTCACATTCTGTTTTCATTCAATCACACTTGCATCCTTTGTCTCTGAATTGCATGAAATTCGATTGTCTGTTTCACCAGAGTGGCTGGTTCTTTAAAATAAAAACATAATTAATCTGCGCAAAGCCAGTTCACAAAATGTGTATCTAGGTGTATGTGGTACGTACCTGATTCTGTTGTGCTCTCTACAGATGCAGAGTAGTAATGGGTTTCCTGACTTTATATGCCACTATGTCATGGCTCAAATCAGGTGCTTGTCACACAGACAAGGCAACACACCTAGTAGTTAAACATATACACATTTATTGCAGTAATTACATAACTTTACATGAGATGATCGCAAAGTCAGGTGGACATGACCATTAAATTAACTATTTCCTCCTTGGGTATAGTTGAAGCAGGTGAAGAAAAGGAAACAAAAGAAAAAAACATGCAAGACAGAGTTAGTAGTTTGAAACTGTTCTAGTTATAATGCCTTAGAAAATGTTTGAGCTGACTGCTGTATTCCTGACATGACAGGTATCCAGTAGTTCTTTAAAAGGCTAACACTGTAGGTACTTAGCAGCTCATAAAGTCTACTAAGCCGGGTGCACACCACTTCTATCTGACAGTGTACTAAGCCTGTGAACAAAGTTTGTTTCTTGGACCGCAACATTGCAGACATCAACTTGTCATGGAATCAAATCCACAGGCTCAGATAGTCCATCCTGGGATGCCATACTTGCTGTCGCTGTCATCTGTGACAGTAATGAGCAATTCATCTGTGCATTCCCTACAATAGTACCACAATAAGGTCACAGAAGAAACCATGGCTTTGCTGGTCAGATAAGGCCATGCGCAGATCTAGGGTCAATTGTAAGTGGAAAAAACGAATTAAATCTATTAACCTTTACAGCTTTTATATACTTTATCTAATAAATCTAATCATTGATGTCTAATCAACATCTAGAAATTCTATTTCCCTAAAAATCTAGCAAATAGAAACTGCTTCTTTGTATGTACTTTGTTGTGTTTTTTTTTTTCTTTCCAGACAGTAATCCTGCCCAAAATCAGTGCACTAACCAACTGCCAGGAAACTCTACATGTCAGTCAGATACCCCCTCAGGAGGTTCTTGTCCAATAAAAAGCTGCTGTTTAGTACAGACCTTCTGCCATTAGTCTGAAGGTCTGGTTACATGAAACTAAGGCAATGGACTTAAATACTGATCAAAATCAGAGCTGCTCCCAGTGAACCAGTCACAATAACACACACTGTTATTACTGTTTCACTGCAATACTAAACAATAACAAAGTATTTTAATCATGTGCAATAACATAAATTTTTTAAAATGTGCAATATTACCTATGTGCAATATGTCTTCAGTGTAACCACTACTCTTTTTATACATTTTTGGTTTTTGTATATACTGTATGTTATATTATTTTTTGTTTATCCACCATTTGTTTATCCACCATTTTTCATGAGCTGAACCCAAAGATCTAAGACTTTTTCTGTGTACACAAAGACCTATTTCTCTCAAATATTGTTCACAAATCTGCCTAAATCTGTGTTAGTGAGCACTTGCCCTTTGCCGAGATAATCCATCCACCTCATAAGTGTGGCATATCAAGATGCTGATTAGACAGCATGATTATTGCACAGGTGTGTCTTAGGCTGGCCACAGTAACTCTCATGTACTGTAACCACAGTCATTAATGGAAACTTTAGTTTTTAGTTTTAGTTTGACCCGCAGAATTGAGTCACGATTGAGGTTATATTTAGCCATTTTAATCCTTTAATTTTGCCTTTTCATGAGATAAAAAAATATTTAACCAAAACTGTCTTCATTCATTCATTCATCTTCTACCGCTTATCCGAACTACCTCGGGTCACGGGGAGCCTGTGCCTATCTCAGGCGTCATCGGGCATCAAGGCAAGATACACCCTGGACGGAGTGCCAACCCATCGCAGGGCACACACACACTCTCATTCACTCACGCAATCACACACTAGGGACAATTTTCCAGAGATGCCAATCAACCTTCCATGCATGTCTTTGGACCGGGGGAGGAAACCGGAGTACCCAGAGGAAACCCCCGAGGCACGAGGAGAAAATGCAAACTCCACACACACAAGGCTGAGGCGGGAATCGAACCACACTGGAGGTGTGAGGCGAACGTGCTAACCACTAAGCCACCGTGCCCACCCCAAAACTGTCTTAATGTACTTTAATCAATCATTTATGTGCATGTTAATGCATTTAACATCAAATTTATACAATCTTTATTGCAGATTACGAATACATTTTGCTCTTAAGTAACAAGGAGGATTGAGTGTATACATTTTTTTGGAAAATAATGAGCAAATACAAAATGTGGTATATACACAGAACTAGCATCCATGATAATGCCATAAACACATTAAAGACATTGTAATGATTTATCGTAATGCATTTGTTTAATTAATAATTTACTTCCGATGTTTAATTTAAGTAGATTGTGTTTGTCTGTCAGCTAAGCAGTGTAGTATATTTCAAATATTTGAAATATCAAATATTTCATAGTAATGAATATATTCAGGTAAAATGGTTGCGGGAACGTTGATCATTTCAAATCACATTAAATCACACTCAGTCATATTAAACACGATAAGAACTTTATCATCATTTCTGATAATTTTCTTATTAAAGATGTCCTTTGATATAAAAGACATCTTTAACAATGAGGTAATGACAGGGGAAATCAAAATTTCTGATACATGTCTCATAGTTAGTAACCTTTATTGTTCACACCTTTAAACCAGAGGATAGCTGGATTTTGTGGCAATGCCACATTGGTTATTCTTGTTCCTTGACATCTTGATATAGCCGTTATGTCCCCACTGAAGGCCCCAGCTGTGAAATACAATTTTAAAGTTAGTGTATATAAAGTTAGACCCATAATTGTAATATGTGATTGGTTGTGTTTTGTTTTTCTTTACCTGTTCTTGACCAGCCAGTAATCTTGTCCATTATCAGTCCCATAACCAACAGCCAGGACGCCATGATCCAGCTCGGTGCTGCTACAGTCAGGTTCATCATAGACACCTAAATCCATTGAAGCAATCATTTATTTTTAGATAAAATCGTAATTATTTTTATTCTAAGATCACGCAGTTATTTTGTATATAGTTAATTAAATGAGTAAAGGAAACTCTAATGTCTCAGAATATTCATAGAACTTTCTCAAGTTATATAAATAAATATGATGATAGCATGCTTTCATAGTACATTGCTTAATCGGTAAATGTGTGGGACTCACCTGATTCATAGAGCTGGAAGGACATGTGGCCTGCATCTATGGCAACAGAAATGGGTCCGATGGTGGCCACGGCTTCCTGCAAAGCATTCTCATCTCCACTGTTTATGTCCACAAAGCCAGTACAGGTGGCTCCAACAGTGTCTGGATTATATCTGCAAGATCCATCCTGCAGTTAGAAAGAGAGGTGAGAATTCACCTTTTATTAAAGATATACAACAAAGGCAAAATAAACCAACATTTCCGACATTTATTTGACATTTTTATTTTATGACATTTTATTTTAAACAAACTTTTAATAAAGTTTGTTTCAGTTTTCCACTCACATGAGCTTCATAGGTGTAGGAGTCTTCTGTGTCCAATCCACCATTTTCAGTTACATATTCAAAGGCCCAGTCCATCCAGCCTCCATTACAGCCCATGTTACCAAATTTCCAAGAGCAGTCTACTAGCTGCTGCTCGCTGAGTGACACCAGTTTTGCAGTTTTCCTGACTGTCTGACCCTCCAGTGCCCCCGTCTGAGAGAGGATTAATGGAAGCAGAATAGAGAAAAGAATATTGTCTTGTGCTAGACACCATACATTAAAAGATGACAAATGCGGACAAAGGTAGGCCACTAATGTGGAGCATCATGAAATTTTGTATTCAAGGGAATTAAAGTCTAAATGGCAGTGGGCAAGGCTAGGGCAAGTATGTAAGTATATTCTGAATTAAATATATAAATATAAAATATAATGAATTCTGAATATATACTGAATTTAAATCCTTTGATATATAATAATCAGTTAAAAGTCTCCTATTTCTCCTTACCGCACTGAAGGCCCAGCAAGAACCACACTGCAACTGGTTTTTAACCTCAGTCACATAGCCATAGTTCCTCCAGTCAACAGTATCTGGCAGAACAGCTCCTCCTGCCTGTCGGAGGAATGTTACTGCACTGTGTTTCTTGGTCTTGTTGAAGGCTCCCAGGCAGCCCTTAAAAGCAGACTGTCTGTATTCCTGGTTGTTCTGTTATACAGAAATGGTGGGAAAAAATTACAGCACTTTACTTGTAAGGCTCACCATAGACAAAGGTTATGCCTCAGACCAAACAAGGCTTACACATAAGTTATACAAAAGAATTTATTATTTTTTTAATTACCATGTCTGCAAAGTAGGTCATGCCAAGTCTGTAGCTCATAATGCCCTGGTCAGCCAGCATGTTGTGTACCAAAACCAGCTTGCGATTTTCTAGCCATGTATTCTTACGTTGAGACTCCTCCTCTGCAGACTTATAGATCTTACCTAGGAGAAACAACACAGTATTTGAAAATGTGCATAATTGCCAAAGCCTAACATGCCTAAACAAAGTAACCATGAAAACAAACATCTATATTGTACTATACTAATACACTAGTAGTTTATATACTAGAACTAGTAGTTTATAGATCAAATGGAACATGCATTTACTCTGGAAAAGCCACACTGAAAGAACTAAGACATCATGACATATCAGTAAAAGTATACATTTATCCTTACCAGAATCTAGGAATGAAATGCTCCAGTATGTCTTTAATTTATTTCTTAAATCTATTATATAATTAGTTCATTTTTACATTAAAATAAAAAAATCTGTTAAATGTATTTGAAATTAATTTATCTTTATTATTATTATTATTATTATTATTATTATTATTATTATTATTATTATTATTATTACCATTTTTAAGACGTACACTGTGTATATTACTAGAAATGCTTTTATGAAATGCTCCATTGACAGTTTAGGAAAATTTCTCACCAAATTCCAGTTTCCAGGCATGAAACTCCAGGTCCTCCAAAGAGATTCTGGCCGCAGTGGCCAGAGCCACAAGAGCGCTGACAACAAGCAAAACCTTCATTCTGCCGAGACAATATAATTAGACTGTGTCTGTAGTGAAAAGACAATGTGAACTAAATAAGATTAGCTTTTTCCATTCTCCTAAATATCACACCTCTTCTCTATTACTCACAACTGTTCCACTCGTTCACTGGTTTCACTTTGTTTAAGATAGTTGCAAACAGGAAATACAAAAGTGTAACCAGCTGCCTACATTAGAGTCTATCAATCTTGATTAATTATAATATAATTAAGATAATATACAATAATATACAAATGTGTGTGTGTGTGTGTGTGTGTGTGTGTGTGTGTGTTATAAATACCTGAATGGAGTTCTTCACTGAATAGAGAGCTGCCACATTGTTCCTGAGTTTATATAATGCTGTGTTACTGGCCTGATCAGGTGCTTGTCACACACAACCACAACTCATTTTTACTGGAAAGTTATATATCATATTTGTTTAAAGGAAATTCCACAAAAAAGGCCTTTACAGATGACTTTTTCACAGGAACTACAATAACAATAATACAACCTTAAGAATAGCTGAGATCATAGCTACCAAAAGCTGGGAACTGTGTGTTAGAAAATATGAATTCTTGCAATAAAAAAATGGACATTTACTGTAAACGAAGCCAAATATGTTTAGTTTTAACTTTAAGTCAATTATTTATAAATGTATTATAAATAACTTATAGAATACACATGACTACAATAAAAAAAAGTGTGGTATATTAGAAAATATAAGTTCTTGAAATAACAAAAATGGATAATTTAAAGAAATATGTTGTTTTAACTTTAAAGTCAATCATTTATTTTTTTTTTATAAATAACGTAGGTTGTATTAGAATACAGTAATACAGTAATGTTTAACTAAATTTTACAATTTTTTTTAAATACTTAAAACACAGAAAGTATGTTCTATACTATTTTATTAATTCATAACAAGTCATAACATCATGTCATGTATTCACTTCCTTTTAAACATGTGATTTCTGGAACATTCAAAATGCACTATATGGTTAAAAGTATGTAGACACTTGACCATGACACACACATGAGTTCTTCCCCAAATTGTTGCCAAAAAGATATATAATTCAAGCACAGTATATATGCAGGACATGATAAACTTTTTTTTTTCCAAAGACATGGAACAGTACATTAAAGATTTGCAAAACACATTTCCTTAGATTTAAGCACAGAGCAGGTAAATAAAAATGTAATTACTAAAAACTAGAATTTTTTTTCTCATACAAATTTCTGAAACCAAATACAGTTGTGAAAATACTTGTGTTGTATTATTTTGAACATTTATATTTTGTAATACAGTATAACAGTAACATTACAAAGTACTTACAAATGGACATGAAATTTCATGAGAGACACTCTTTATGAGACACACTAAAAAAGATATTATGGGCTTTGTTGAAAAAAAGAATATTTTGACATTGACATTGAAGAGGCTGATTAAAATTTTACTTGAGTTTTTCACAGGACCGAGACTACTGCTTTGTATTCTCATGTCCCACAACACTAGCAAACTGTAAAAATAGATAATGATCAAAATCCTTATAAAAGCTGAATTAACTTATCACATATGTTTCTTTGTTAGTATGCCAAGGAACTTCATGTTTCATTACAAGCAGCTTTAAATAGACCATTAAAATGTTTTTTTCTGCTAATGTAATGAGTCTGTCTGTGTTTCTGTCCTGTTTCTGTCTGCTGTCTTTTCCTGTGGTTAATTGTTTGCTCCGCCCACTCTTTGGTTTCCATGGACATTAATTGTACTCCTTCTCTCCTTCAGGTGTCTTGTCTTTGTCTCTAATTAGTTCTGCTCTGTGATTGGTTCTTGTCTGTTATTTATACTCTGTGTGTTCACTTCCCTTTTGTTGGTCGTTATTTCATTGTGCTTGTTAGATATTGTATGTTGGTGTTAATGTTCCTGTCTCCTGTGTGCTCTGTATTCTGCTCTGTTTTGCCTGCCTGTTTGTGTGTCTTGGTTTAGTAAAAGTCTAAAATCTGCACTTGGATCCTCACTCGCCTTTGTCCAACCTCGTGTCAGCTAAATGCAAGAAATGTAAATGTAATGCTCAATATTTTAGCCTAGCGGGATCAAAAATTAATTAACAGCCAAGACAATTTGTGTCAATTATTATATTTCCACAATGCTTTCCAATCAATCAGTAAAAGAAACCCAACAATAAACATCCCAGGATAAAGATGACAGAGCAAGCTTCACAATGAACACGCTGAGTTTTATTGTAAACCAGTGGATAGCTGGCTTGTGAAGCAATACCACACTGGTTGTCCTTGTTCCTGTACATCTTGATGTAGCCTTTATCTCCCCAATTGAGACCCCAGCTGTGAAATAAAATAAAAAGTCAATCTTAAATTACATTTTATTTACATGGTTTACTGAAGAAATATAATTGTTCATGGCTACTTCCCAGTAGCAAGGTAATACTCTAGAAATGAATATGAATATTTAATTTATTTCTTTACCTGTTCTTAACCAGCCAGTAATCCTTTCCATCATCAGTGCCATAACCAACAACCAGGACACCATGATTCAGTTTAGAGCTGCTACAATAAGGTTCATCATATATGCCTAAATCCATCGAAGCGACACTTTATTTAAAATAACATTAATATTTTCTGTAATTATTGAATCCTAAACTCTGCATTCATACTTATATTTATATGTGGTTAATCAGCGATTATGTGAGACTCACCTGATGCATAGAGTTTGAAGGATTTGTTGCTTGCATCTATGGCGACAGAAATGGGTCCGATGGTGGCCACAGCTTCCTTCAAAGCATACTCATCTCCACTGTTTATGTCCATATAGCCATCGCAGGTGGCTCCAACAGTGTTTGGATTATATCTGCAAGATCCATTCTGCAGTTAGAAAGGGAAGTGAGAATTCACCTTTTATTAAAGATATACAACAAGGGTAACAGAAATCAACATTTCTGACATTTCTTTTTTTTTTTCTTTTCAATGGATGAATTATATCCTCAAGATACTTTCTGCAGTGAGAAAGTGAGAGAAAAATGCACTCAGATTTATTCAATAACTACAATTTCTATTCCAGTTTTTAGACCCATGACTGCAATTCATAGTTTTTCTGTGGTGGTGAGGTGACAGCCACCACATCACATCACACCACCCTATCATACATTGTTTTCCTTTAAAAACATTCCCCCAGTGTTGTATTTTTTTGACAAAATATACATTAACAAACATGACAACTATAGTTTGTAGGATTCCATCAAGTGTTAATATAATAAGCAATTAACCTAGTAACCTTGGCTTCATAGGGGTAGGATTCCTCTGTGTTTATTCCTTTATTTTCTTTCACATATTCAAAGGCCAAGTTCATCAAGCCACCGTTGCAGCCACTGTTTTTTGTAGAGCAGTCTACCAGCTGCTGCTTGCTAAGTGGCACCAGTTTCCCAGTTTTCTTGTATGTTTGACCTTCCAGTGCTCCAGTCTGAAAGATTATATATTAAAGCAGTATAGAGATGAGAACAAATTAATGTCTTGTTAAAAGCAGCAGAAATTTAGGGAATGGTGAAAGCTGGAGCGATATAAATGGGGTCAAGGAGCATAATCTGATTGGCTCTCAGGATTAAAAGGCTGAATAGAGGGTCATGGAAATAAAATTGCTTGCAACATAATCGTCCTGTTTCTCATTACCGCACTAAAGGCCCAGCAAGCAAAGCACTCCTTCTGGTCTTCAACAGGAGTCACATAGCCCTTCTTCCTCCAGTCCACTGTTTCTGGGTGTCCAGAGAATGTTGCACCATTGTGTTTCTTGGTGCTGTTAGAGATAAGGCAGCCCTTATATGCAGTCTCTGCATAATCCTGCTTACCCTGTGTGACAGAAAGATGGTTGACGGTATGGATGAAGAACCTGTGAGAACTGATTTTACAGTTGGAGTGAAGTGTGCATGTTTACCTTCAGCCCTCTCAAATGTAGCACAATCTAAATAAATTCTTTCCTTACAAAAGTGATATTATTAAATTAAATATATGTACACACACACAAAGTGCAAAGTGTCATTTCTTCAGTGTTGTCACCGAAGAAATGAGACTTTGCTACAGTTTAGAGTAGTGAGTGTACTGCTCATATAACAGTGTAGATTTGCTGTCCTCTAAAAATAACTCAACACGCAGCCATTAATGTCTAAACCGCTGGTCACAAAAGTAAGTACACCCCTAATGAAAAATGTCCAAATTGGGCCCAATTAGCCATTTTCTCTCCCCGGTGTCATGTGACTCATTAGTGGTACAAGGTCTCAGGTGTGAATGCGGTGCAGGTGTGTTAAATTTGGTTTTATCGCTCTCACTCTCTCATACTGGTCACTGGAAGTTCAACATGGCACCTCATGGCAAAGAACTCTCTGAGGATCTGAAAAAAATCATTTTTGCTCTACATAAAGCTGGTGTGGGCTATACAAAGATTGTGGTTTTACAGGACAGGTTCCAATACTCGCAATGGTCGACCAAAGAAGTTGAGTGCATGTGGTCAGCTTGATATCCAGATGTTGTGTTTGGGAAATATGTAGACGTATGAATGCTGCCAGCATTGCTGCAGAGGTTGAAGGAGTGGGTGGTCAGCCTGTCAGTGCTCAGGCCATATGCTGCACACTGCATCAAATTGGTCTGCATGGCTGTTGTCCCAGAAGGAAGCCTCTTCTAAAGATGATGCGCAGGAAAGCCCACAAACAGTTTGTTAAAGACAAGCAGACTATGGACATGGATTACTGGAACCATGTAGTGTGGTCTGATGAGACCAAGATAAACATTTGGTTCAGATGGTGTCAAGCGTGTGTTGCAGCAACCAGGTGAGGAGTGCAAAGACAAGTGTGTCTTGCACACAGTCAAGCATGGTGGTGGGATTGTCATGGTCTGGGGCTGCATGAGTGCTGCCGGCACAAAGGAGCTACAGTTCATTTAGGGAACCTTGAATGCCAACATGTACTGTGACATACTGAAATAGAGCATGATCCCCTCCCTTTGGAGATTGGTCTAAAGGGCAGTATTCTAACATGATAACGACCCCAAGCACACCTCAAAGATGACCACTGCCTTGCTAAAGAAGCTGAGGGTAAAGGTGATGGAATGGCCATGCATGTCTCCAGACCTAAACCCTATTGAGCATCTGTGGGGCATCCTCAAACGGAAGGTGGAGGAGCACAAGCTCTCTAACATCCACCAGCTCCATGATGTCATCATGGAGGAGTGGAAGGGGAATCCAGTGACAACTCTGAGACACTCTGGTGAACTCCATGCTCAAGAGAGTTAATTCAGTACTGGAAAATAATGGTGGCCACACAAAATATTGACACTTTTGGCCCAATTTGGGCTTTTTCACTTAGGGGTGTATTCACTTTTGTGGCCAGTGGTTTACATATATATACATACATATATATGGAATCGAACCCCCAACCCTTTAGGTGTGAGACGAACGTGCTAACCACTAAGCCACCGTGCCCCCAACTGAAAATCATCTCAACACAATGCTTGCTTATAAACCAGATATTTTTAGAGTATTTTTTTAAACTTTTTAAGGTTTTCTTTTATTACCATATCTGCAAAGTAGTTCATGTCAAGTCTGTAGCTCTTAATGCCCTGGTCCGCCAGCCTGTTGTGATCTCGGACGAGTTTGAGATTGTCAAACCAGTTTTCCTTATGCTTATTCTCCTCCTCTACAGACGTATAGCTCTTATCTAAGAGAAAACAAAAAACAAGACATATAAAAAACACAAGAATTAGAAAGGTGTCTGATCGACAGGAGTTAAACATTCTGCATGTTTTGCATGTAAAAAGGAAAATTCTTCCATTATAAAATGAGTTTTAAAAATTATATATATATATATATAATAATATATATATATATAATAATAATATATATATATATATATATATATATATATATATATATATATATATATATATATATATACTGTATATATTCATTTTTCAAAGTACTAAATAAAGCATCCTGTAACCCTATATGTCTGGTACAAGGGTGCTGGAAGAAGATGATGAAGATGATCACACATTAGCAATATATTATTTGAAATTGACCTTGTAATGTTGTGTAGTTCTGCCTACAGCACAATGATACATTTACACTACAATGTGCTCCAATGTATGTGCTCCAAATAATTATAGTAACATTGTTTAAAGAAATAAAATAGAGTTCATTTAACTTGCAATGTTTTGAAGCATAATAAATAAGAATGGCAATCATTTATTAATTACATTTTTATTAAAGACACACACGCAAGTTTGCAGCATCAACAAACACCAAAGTGAGTCATAGCAATGCATAGAAAGTCTGAACTAAGCAAGCAAAAAGCTATGTCTTTTTTGTCACTCACATTTTATATATAAGTATAATATAAGTTTTTATTGCTACTGTTTCTGTCATTTCTATAGCAATGTCTATAACTATTTTTAAAGGTGCACTCTGTATTTATTACTATGGATTTATCAAACTAATAAAATAAATGATTTAAAAAGTGAATGCAAGATGATTTCTCACCAAACTTCATTTTCCATTTCTTAAACTCTTCTTCAGACACATTATCTGCATTGCACAGAGCAATGAGAAAAGTGACAACAAACAAAACCTTCATTCTGAAAGATTAAATGTTAATCTGTCATTCTTTGTGTCGAAAAGACAGTGTGAACCGATTACAGATTGCTTTTGCTGTTCTCTTAGGTGTTACCAATCCACACATCCTGTTTATATCTTTTTCTTTTTCAGAAAGCCACAAGTATGAAATCGAAAACTGCAACCAATTGTCTGTGTTATGTCAGATAGGTTGAAGTGGGTGCAAATGCATTTTAGCTTTTTATTTGAAAGGTACTGGCAGACAAATCCAAAATGACAGTCTAGGTTACAGTCTTAGGATACAACCAACCTAAAACGCTGTTCAAGTTAATTTTTTTTTTATTTTTTTTTTTTGTTTAAATATACACATAATTCAAACAGGGGGAAAAGTGCTAGTTTAATTGTTTCAGGAAGAGGTGCATCTTCACTTCAAGTTTCAAGTCTCAGCTGTTCAGATATCCAGGGAAATTTCTTTCCACCACCTTGGTGCCAGAACAGAAAAGAGTCTTGACAGAATAGAGTTTTATACCTCCCTCTTACCCTGAGAGATGGTGGGACCAGTCCTATTTCCAATAGGAAAAATCTGCATATATCTTCTAAATGTATATATATTATCTGTTATGTCACATGATGAAATGTTTTTGATGCAGGGTTCTTGTAAAGTTTATGTTTATTATATACAGTTAATTTCTTAGTGCAATGGGACAACTACAGAATGATTCACTAGTGTCTTTTCACAGCTTTGATCAACATGTCCTTGATAAGCAGGTTTTTGTACCACATGTACAGTAGAAGTCTGTGGATGAGTAGACTCACTGAGTGGGAGGGGGGAAAAAAGAACTTTGATCATCTTCCTCTGCACCAAGATAAAATGTTAAACTTGATATACACATGATGTCTGCTAAGACTGAAAATTTAAATGAAGGGCTACAGACTTGTTAAAGCATTAGATCATTATGGGCCCACATGACTGCTGTTATGTGTATCAATTCTTCACTCTCTATGGCTTCATAAGGGTATGAGTCCTCTCTCCAGTCCTTCTTATTCTTTAACATATTCAAAGACTAGGTCTATCCAGCCTCCTGGTAGCTTGTGGTCCTAAATTTTCAAAGCAGTCCCCCAGCTGCTCACTGAGTGACACCAGTTTTTCAGTTTTCCTGAATATTCGATTTTCCAGTGCTCCCAGCTGAGAGTCTTGGAAAAAAGAATGGTTCTTATGTGTGTGGTACAAAAAATATTTTCTTCATTCCTTTTGCTAAGTACTACTGCCTGGCTTCTTTACTATTACTGCCATCTTTCTCCTTTATTCCTTTATTACAGGTGTTCTTAATCTGGAGGTAAAAGTGAAATGAACATGCTACTAATCATTGTAAAAATCTGATTTCTCTGTACCAAAAGGCATCCACATAATATATATGTATGTCAGTCTGTGGTAAATATGTAAATATCTGTGTTCTTTAGGTCTTTATATACCACATAACATTGTATTACATTTTAGGTTTACATTTTACACAGCAAAAACGTCAGTGTTATTTCAACTCCCATAGTGTTAAATTTAACACTTTCCCAGAGTTTATATAATCGACACCAGTTCAGAGTTAAATTAACACTTTGGATAGTGTCAATATTTTAACTCCATAATAGTGTTAAAAATGTAACACTCAGAGTGTTGTTTCTTAACACATTTAAGAGTATTTTTTACACTAAACATGTGTTATTCCTGTTCACTGGGGGTGTTAATTCCTAACATTCACAGTGTTATTTTATGACACTTTAAAGTGTATTTTAAACTCTATATCGTGTTACTCCCTTACTCTTAAAGTGTTAATTTAGATCATTCAGTGTTATTAACACTTTACAGTGTATTCATGACAGTTGTGTTACATTCAATGTTCTGAAAATACTTTTTCACTACAAGAAAAAAGAAACATACGA
This sequence comes from Tachysurus vachellii, assembly GCF_030014155.1. Taxonomy (NCBI): domain Eukaryota; kingdom Metazoa; phylum Chordata; class Actinopteri; order Siluriformes; family Bagridae; genus Tachysurus; species Tachysurus vachellii. The sequence goes on along the minus strand of NC_083469.1, from coordinate 6,968,725 downwards.
AGAATTCAACTTTTTTAATAAAGACAAAAATATCCAAGCACCATACAACTTGCACATTTACAGAGAAAATAATGGTACAATATAAAGGCTGTCATCTCCACCATAAGCACTTTGTAAGTCAAAAGGCTTGTAAATTTGAAGACAATCTGCTTTTATCACATCTTTTTCATCACTTTCAAACACGTTGTAGGCATGAAAATGCTCACTGAAATGGTCAACCATAAGCTTGTTCACTATGAAGTAGATCACACTGTTGACTAAAAGCATTTTTTTTATTCTGCAAAACACAGGCATTTCCTGTTCTGTGCCACTGCAAATCACTAACCCGGCTCTGTACTCTACCCCACTGATCTTTACCCAGTTAGTAGAGAAGATGTCTTTTGCGACATCGGGCAGGGCTTGGGCAAACATTTCACCATTTTCCTCATTGTCCACATTAAATGTTTTCAAAGGTCCATACTCAACATGGTTCAAAGGAGATGTTTCCCAATTGGATGCTATGGACATTTGATGTTTTTTGGCAAGTGATACTGTGATGTTCTTGAAGTTTTTAAGTGTGCTTTTGAAAACCCTGTGTTTTGCCTCAAATCGCATACTCCACATATGTATTAACGGTCCAATTTTTCGAATACAAGACGGGTAATGTAACATAAAATGATGTTTAGGAATCAGGTTTCTACCTGGATACAAGTGTTTGAACAAGTCATGATGTTCCATTATTAAATGCTTCAAATGCACAGTCATGCCTAGTGTAACAGATGGAGAGAATATGATGTTAATTATCTGCAGTAAGAGCAACAGCAAAGTCCAGTTCTGGTTTCCTTCTGGCACAATGTCACCAAAAATCAAAGGTATGTTTCTTACCAGACAAAGAGTCTGAATAGAGTTGAGTCCTATATTATTGCCTATACTGTCCAAGTTGACCCTTGTCGGACGATTTTTGCGCTCCAAGTAGCCATAGTCAAAAGCATAGATTCGTGACAAAAGACCAGGTTTTGACAAAACATTTTCAGAGAGATATTCTAACAGTAACTATCTCATACTGAGCCACCCCTTCAAGTATGTCATGCATTATGTCCAAAGAAAAGTTGTAGCAAACATGAAAGTACTGTAGGCTGTTAAGAGTTGAATTCTTCTTTAGACCAAACACACATAGCTTTTGTGGATTTAATTGCAACTCACTGCAGTGCATTTCAAAAAGCTCTTTTCCACGCAAAATTATCTTTGGGTCATCCTCTTTGTAAACATTCTGAGAATCATCTTTTTCAATCAAACACAAACGACAGAAGTGACGTCCACTGAAAGACTCTGCAAAACCCATTATTCCATGCATCCCCAAGTTGTCCCCAGTTATCTGACATATAGTGCCATAGACCTTTTCAGATGAAAAAGGCAAATCAATGCCATGACTCTCCAATATTTTGATGTCATCAATCAGAGGCTGTAAAATAGGATCAAAGCCATATTTTTTCACATCTTCTGTGTGAAACAATGCAACCAAATGAATGTTCATCAATACAGAGTTTAACTTTGGAGGCAGATTTCGGAGGACAAAATAGAGAGCACCAACTTTGTGAACACCACGTTTTGAACCCAGTGGGTTAGCAGTCTCAAAGTCATCATAGTAAAGCTGAATTTGTAAAGAAGTCTGTGTTTTTGAGAACAATGGATGTGACTTAAAATAACTTCCATCACAAAAGTCTTCATATCTGTCTTTTGATACACATGGTTTGGCAAGTAGTTCACAAATATAAGAATTGCGGCAGATAAATTTAATGGTTTCCAAAATTGGAATGTAAACAAAAGTGTCTTTCACTGGGACCTGATCATAAGTACCTGTATTTTTATTTTTCCTTGTATCAAATCGAACTCCTAAATTTTTTTCCACTGGCTCCACAATCCCCCATTTCTTGTTGAAATACTTAATTCTTTTAGTTTCAGTATTAAAACTCACAAATGGGTTTTCAAAATTCTCAAAACCCTTTTCCAATGTAGATCTTACAGGGTTATCTTTTGGCACAGTATTTCTTGCTTTACTTGGGAGTGCAGTCCACCAGCAAGTTCTTCCAAATCACTAACAATTGATGTAACTACACTATTTGCCATACCACTACCATGGAGTTTGGCAATAATTGTAGCACAGATATCTTTTGGTGTTTTCTGTGATACTTTGACCAGATCCATTGTTGTCAAAATACCCAGCATCAGGGCTCTGCACAACACTTGTTCCTGCAACTTCTGTACTATTTCGTAAACTGTGAAAATCAGCCTGAAATGACTCTGAGGTTTCTGCATCACCACTTTGACAATAACCCTTATCATGCAAACTAACTAAATGGTTTTTTAAACCTGAAAATGTTGAAAACTGACGCCTACAATGATCTTGTGCACAAACTAACTTAAACTTGGTGCCTGGATAGAAACTGTGGACATATTCATGTGTCATTCAAAAGTTTTGCCCGCAACTCACGAACTCTTGGAGACTCATCTGTTGTGGTAACATCAATGTTGTAGACAGTTGTCTGCAGAAAAGTGTAGAAATGGACCAGGGACTCATCATAAGACATGTTGAACACGTAGTGGGATTTAAACAGTTCATCAAAAGCACCCAATGAGCTGGTGGCTTGGCAGAGGATGAGCTGTCAACGGCGATGTAGAAGGTATCAATCGTCTTCTGGGTTCGGCCAACTGCAAGGATGTATGGTTGTTTACCCTCTCTTTCCTGCACATATTCAGTGATGCTGCAGCATGACTAAAAGAAGAAAAAAAAAAATTTATAAATGTGTACACCTTCAAGTGAATCTGGTACTTGCTGGTCCATGTTAATGTAATAGACTTTGTAAACTGACCCTGTGATTTGAGATTTGCTTCACTGGATAAAACATTCCTCCCAAATAATTGGGACATACTGGTCAGTATTACCCATTCATTTGAAAGGAACTAGACTTAGTCTGTGTTACCGGTGTTCAGCCGCAACACCGGTTACGTGCACTTGACCACCGCGGCCCCCGTTTTTATTTTGTATAGTAATAAAAATCATTTAGTTCAGTTAGAACTTACACTACAATTAAAAAAACTGTACGTGTCTGCTCCATACAGTGTAAGATGAACGAGAGTTACAGCACAGATCAACAGCAGGAGTCAGATTTCACCTCACAGTCTGACAAGACGATGGTGGAAGATTTGGTTTCAAAGCAAAACATTAAAGCGCATATTTAAGCGAGTTTGTCTTTATACTTTAAGAAAAATAATTAACCCAACATTCAAGCATATGATACGCAATGGGTAGGGGTGTGGGGTAGGGACGTATTATATGTACGCCACAAGTGCATATGCAAAAGTGCATTCAGAAGTGCAAGAAAAGTAATTTCTGAAGATCAATAGAACGCCACATAGAAACAGAAAATCGTGCTATTGATACGCACTTTCATGAGATCAGGCTCTTCATTCTTATATGGGCACTGTTATGAATGCCCATGCGGCCATGCTCATTTTACTTTCTAGTAAATCTAGCAAGTGCATATAACTAAAAAATTGTCTCGTGGAATTTACAAATGAGGCATAATAGTGTACCTTATGAAAGTGCACCATTTTGTCCACTGCATCACTTGGACTTATTTTGGTCCTCTTCCGTCCAGCTGTGGGTGGCAAGAGATAGAGAAGAAGCAGCAAAGAAGCGATGTCACTGTCCCAGTCTATCAGGAGGAAAAACAAGGCATTAATGTCTAATAGGAAAAGATAAAACTAGCTAACTAATTTGTATTATGAACCAGTGTTTCCGCTACATTCATTCTGCCGTGGTGGTCCGCCACACCAAAAATCATAACGCCACAGCTGCAGCTTCAAAGTGAGGTCCGATATTGTGCATTCTATTGTGTTACTGTATGTTTAAGCCCCACTAAAAGCATAAAAAACATTCTTGCTGGAGTTTATTGTGCTTTCTAAATCATATTCCTTTCACAACACTGTGAACCATGCATGCTGTGTAGCTTACCCGTTTCATAGTTCTCTGCGAGTTTCTCAGCAGATTTTAGAAGTCGGCACAGCTCAGTTGTCTGAGTCAGTTTTTTGGCCTCTTTGATGACCTTGGGCTTGAATGAGGTGTCCCACTTCTCAAGCATCTTGGAGGCTGTTTCAGCACCAAACAGAAGCAGGAAGTCTTGATTCACCTGTTGATTATACACAAGCATATATATATATATATATATAAGTGCATTGTTAATGGTGCGCTTAATGATTTTTATCAGCGTGTGGTATATTAAACCAGTGTAAATCAGAATAAAGATTTTGGAAAAAAGAATACAGTCAATTAGACAGGAATATAAATGATTAGGTGTATTCATGGCTAACATCCAGCAAAACACTGGATATTAAAGACTTCATTTTAATAAAAGAAATATACAACTCACCAGTCCTTTGACATCTAAAAAACGTGGAAATGTTTTGAAGACATCTGTGCTTCTTTGTGGGTCATGCACTAGGTCCTGACGGTGTTGAAACGTCATCTTCATCTTCTGAAATACACTTGCTTCATCAGGAGAGTGAACAAGAAATGAAATGGCCTCCCTGCAGGCATCTCCATCAAGCTGCTGAGGCAGTGTGTTTGCTGATCTTCGGCGCTTTGGTCCTTGTGCTTGATGCACTGAGGCTTCCTGACTGGCCGTTTTCCTGAAGTCCTGGAAATGGTTTTGAGGCGCCACGCTAAATATCCAGTGCCCTTTTCCCCATCATAGAAATGCTCCTGTTCCATTTAAATGAATAAACACAAATACTCACAAAATTATCAGAAACAGAAAGTGCAGATGCAGCATTGTGAAACAAAAGAACAATTAATTATTTAATAGATTTTCTTTTTTCAAATTAATGTGCAATATCCCTATAACCCAAGTAATTTTAAAAATAAGGGCACTCTCATCAATATTATTGTTGATTATTGTTGAATTTTGAAATCGTTTCACTTTTATAAGCAACTGTAATTATTTTATAATGAAAACTACAATGCCAAAGCCCTTTTCTGTAAATCTGGTGCTGTTTTCTTAATAAGGTTGTAAAACTTACATAGCCCTTTGGAGAAAAAGGATCCTTCAGGGAGGGAAAGAGAGTAATAATTCCCAGGGCATACTTCTTCTGCTGACGGGAAGGAATCCTACTATAGAGTGAAGAAAGTCAATCTTTAATAATTTTTCTTTATATAGTACAAGAAACATTAGTAATATCATTACAAGATTACAGCTTTTTTTTTTACATTCCCTTGTAATAAAAACCTTTTTAAATCTTACCCATGTTTCTCAGTAATATCACTCGCCAATATGTTGACAAGCTGTCTCCGAGTGCGGTGCATTAGTGAATTTTCTGACTTGTACTCTTCAAGAATATACTCTCCTCCAGGCTTCTTAAGCAAGGCCTTTTCTACCATCTATTCTCATAACAGAAAAAGGAAAAATAAGTTTTAGCGTTCAATTCTTTCTATTAGATAAAATCTTTAGAAAAAACATACCACAACATGTCTGTATAAACTAAGGCTGAAAGTTCAGATGAATCTCAAAAAACAGCAGTGTTGTCAAAGGTAAAATTCTATGAAGGGGCAAATTAATTACATTTTCTTTGATAAAAAAGTGAGTTTGGAACCAGATGATTCGATTGGTGATAATCTCAATTTAGTGTGACACCTTATAATTGATGGTAAATCAAAATAATAAGTTGCTTTCAGCTCTCAATTACCTCCTTTGCTGCCTCTGACATGGAAGCCTTTGTTGCAGAACTGCTCGTGTCTTCTTTGCTGGATCTATTTCTGCCTGTGGGAATACCCAGTTCTCTAAGCTCACTGTCACTTGAAGAAAGTGATATGGTATCCGTGAGGGAAGATGGTGTTGAATGATCTAAAGGAGAAAGCTCTTTAAAAAGAGAGAATTTGATTAACTTAACCTTTTGTGGCTTTATCCATTTTAGTATAAACATTTTAAGTAACCCTAAAGTATTCAGAATATATTCTTAGTAATCAGTAACAAACTTGACCCAACCTTGCCCACTGCCATGTTCGTTCCATAAAGAAAGGTCAATGTCAGCTGCATCAAAGAGCATAGGTTTTCTAATGACACCTACCTTCATCTGAAATGCTGTCACATACTGTCAGGCACATGTCTGGATTGGCCTCCAACAGCTCTAGAAGAATGTCTTCCTCTACTGCTGTGTCAGTTTCATCAAAAATGTCAAGTTGAGTTGCATCAGGAAGCCCAAACTTGTTTTTGACTATCAAAAGAGGTAATGTAACCAGATAAAGTCACCTGGAGCAAGTTTTAAATCATTCCGCTTAACTCTATTTCGTTGTCTTGTAAATGTTAAACTAAAGGAATCTGCAGCAAAAGTATACTGCCATGTACTAACTAATGTTGATGATTCCACTAACTGTCATTAAAAGTAAAGCTCTGCAATTAAAATAAAATATTATGACAACATTTGAATAAACTGTTAAATACAGCCAAAAGTATTTAAATACACACAATCTTGTGCTGTGATTTGTCGCTAAAGTGGCTACATATTTTGTTTGGCCTTTAAAGGAAGGCTATTTACCTTCCCTGATGAATTCTGAATAGGTGAAGCCTGAGTGCAATTTGATGTACTTCTTGATACTACGGTATTTCACCTTCAGCAACATGGTAACATCCTAATACTGCACCTAGTGAAGAAAAAGCAATAAGTGGTTCAATCTTAACTGCAAGGAGATGTTAGCTTGTTTAAGTGGCAAACAAACAGTGAAGATTGCTTATCATATGCAGGAAAATTTTTTTTAAAAATTCTGTTTTGCAACATGATGCTCAAGCAATTTTTTTAAACTTCATTGAGAAAAAAAGCATTATTAAAAGTTGAAAACTTGTCATTTTTCATACTTTTTATCTTTTTAATCTGTATCATGATGTTGCTGTTCCGGCATACTTTTTAACCATTTAAGCAAGTAAATCACAGCAGAATTAGTTTATTTTGGGTTCATACCACTTGTATGCATCCACCATAGACCAAACTATTTAGAGAACGAATAAAAGTTTAAAAGTTGTTTGCTTGTCTTGCGGAGGGAACTGATATACTGTAGTATGTACGTTTTTCAAATCTTCATCACGATGTTTGTATTCCTTCTTAGTTTTAACCAGTTTATTGTTATTAAAAAACAGTTAAATCTGAACCTCAAGTAACGTTGGCGCTGGACGCAGCAGACGAGAAGGCTGGTTCGTTCCACCAGATAATGTTAATAATTCAGACATTTGATTGCCCAACCTGGGTCAAGCTAACGTTAACTAGATAAGACATTTTAATCGCTAATATAGCAGATTAATGGAAAATTACATCGGTAATCAGCATTTTTGCCGCAACTAATTTATGAATGAGTCTGTATCAACTACATTAAAGAGAATCGCTTTATTTAAAGTGAATAAAATCCCCTACTTAATAGAGTTGAACATTAATTGAGCCGCAGCCACACACCTGACTCGTGTGTGCAGTGTAGGTCATGAACTGGGAAAGCAGGCAGTGGGTCAAACCACTGTGAGAAAGGGGAGGGGGAACTCAACTGTTTATAAATGCATTTTTGCGTTTTTTTTCTACTTACACAATTATTTAGGTATACATACATATATTTTTTCACAATAGAGGATGCGATATTTAAAAAAATAATAATTCCAGGGGGGGGAGGGGGCGCTTGGAGAGACAATCCTCGGATGGGGGGGACATGTCCGCGATTTACGCCCATGCCATCGGGTAACGTTAAACGCGAGTAAAGTTAGCGGGATTAAACATGAAGGCCGCGAACGGCGCGAAGCGAAAATGGCCAGTGTGAAGACGCCAAAAGCCTTGTTTAGGCCATCATCACCGACGAAAAATTAGTATTTTCCCTGCGTCACTGTTCGCGGACGTGCACCAAGCATTTTGAAACTGACGACGACACCACATAAAATGGCTTTCATTAAACGTTAGTGTAAAACAATGACTAGACAGTGATTTTCTTAAATGTACTAACACCGTTAAACACATGTTATATTAAAACACGCTAACGTCATTTTACCGTTTTACAGTTGCTGCACTAACTTAGACTGTTAAAGACTAACATTCTTTATAAATTGGTAAATGTGGTTCTCAACCTTTAAACCAAATATTCCTGACAGAAATGTTCTCTCCCAGACGGTTAAGGTGTGTGAGAGAGAACATTTCTGTCAGGAATATTTGGTTTAAAGGTTGAGAACCAACCACATTTACCAATTTATAAAGAATGTTAGTCTTTAACAGTCTAAGTTTAAAAAATAAAAATTTAAAAAATAAAAAGCGACGATTGCATCACACCCCATTTAACGTTAAAACTTGGTTTAATAATGACTAACAACCTTTATAAAATTGATAAAAGTGTTTCTTACCTTTTAAACCGAATATCCCAATACCACACAGTTTTCTTCTGGGCGTTAAGTTCACTGCCTCGGTAGGTGTCGTGAAGACAATTTCCCGCTCGTCATTGAGCACGAAAAAAAGTAACTCAAACTTAGTGTATGCTCCTTACTCCTTGAAATGACGTCCCCCACAGAGCTTTTTCAGCACTGCAAGTGTTAAAATAACACACAAATCAACACCCATTCACTCGGAATAATTTACACTGGGAATTTAACTCAAATGAACACTACAGATTTTGCTGTGTACATGTAGGTTACATTTAGGTTTGTCATTTGGCAGATGCCTTAATCCAGAGCGACATACAAAAGTACTGTGAAATCTCCATCACTGAATACATCAACACTGGTTCACTAGGTTACAGACTTAGGACACCAAAAACTTTTGGGGGGAATTATAACACTTTTTGAGTCTTTGTGACACAGGACTACAAATCATGACATTTTTACCTCAATTTATATCAGTAAATTATTTTCAACACTGGAGGATTATGAGTTTTCATAAAACCACTGGCAGGTAATTAACCTTCCTGTTTAATAGATATTGTATAATTTTGTCTGAAAATCAGTCTTTCATCATATGATGAGTTTATTTGTGGTTGGTAACTGGAACCAAACATCTTGCCTAGACTGCACAATGTCCATCACAACAAGATTAATCAGATTATATCCAAACATTTAGCTTTAAACACTGGAGTAATATGAAATTTCATAAAACCATGTGTGTGTAATTAACCTTTCTTCTGAAGTGACATTGTCTAACCTACATAACCTAATGTAAGTCTTTCCTTAGCCTTCTGCAAAACACAGTGATTAAATGTAACTACTGTATAATTGCATTAACAGATAAACAAATAGGTCATATTAAGGTCTTTGAAATCTAAAAGTAGAAAAACCTTTAGGATTCCTGCAGCCATGAGCACATCCAGGTGAACAAATCACAACAGTTTATATCTAGGTGAAGATTTTAAGTATATGTGTACCTAAAATTAACCACTGTGACAGGGTAGAAAAGGAGGGACTATGGAGTCATTACAGATGGCAGAACACAAGTGCACTAGGCTGTAAAGATTTTCCAAGTAAGTGTGTGAGTTGAAGGTGTTTAAAAATGTTCAAGAAAAAACTTTTTAGCAGGACAAACACTTTAAGCAGGAGAATCCAAGACCAGGACAGACTATTTAGTACATTTTGATTTATTTATTTTTTTAAAAAGAGAGAGATTACATGTAGCACCCATGTCAAATATTGTATATAAATGTAGCTTTATTCAAAATTTGTTTTAATTAATACATTCATTTCAAAGCCAACTATGGCATGTGTTCAGTCAAATTTCTCAGATGGGTGGATTTTGAATTGTTGTACTGTAGCCTGCTGTAAGATAAAGTTTCTTTCTAAGAGACTTTCTGACGTTGTAGATGATGGAGCTTTACTTTCAAACAGCCTGTGTTTCACTTTCTTAGAAAGAGTTTTGAACATATTCGTACTTCCTGTTTTTCTTCCTCTTGCAATCTACAAAGTGGTTATCCAAATATTGTTATCATGATTGCTTCTGCAGTGTCAGAAGATATTATCCGAGTGCACAGGGCAAAACAATATGTAATAAGACTAATAGTTACATAGATTTAAATTATAATAATTAATTGATTATAATGAACAGGTTTATTAAAGATATGTGGCTCTGGGCTGTGTGTGATTTGTTTGTAAATGGGTTCTTACCTGCAAAATATATAAGAACGTCTGAGCTAGAGCTTATTCAGCGTGACATGTTTATGGCAGCTATAATAAAGTTTACCTTCGGAACTGGAAATGTTCAGAAAGTAATGTCACATGACACATGACAGTGTATTGACACAGTTATGTGTCTTATGATGCAGGGTTCAAGTAGATGCCTTTTTATTAACTATACCTATCCAGTCCGTAATAAACTTGGCACTGAACATGGTCAAGTGAAGTCAAGTCAAGAGGCTTTTATGGTGCCATGATACAACCTGGGAATGATTTAGCAGTCTTTTTCTCACAGGCTAAATGACAGTTTAGCAGATTTTCATATCATGTGTAGAATCAAAGGGCTATGAAAAGTTAGATTATGACGGACACAAATGTTTGTTTTCCAACAATCTGTACAAGGAAGTTATTTGTTTTCATTTCTGTTGGTGTGGAGTCATGTGGCCATTTGATGAGTGTGACAATGACAAAATGCCTGTCTTGCATCATTCCTGGACACAACAGGTGACTCATCATACTCTAGAAAGACTGGAGAATTGAATAAGTCATGAGCATTTCCATGTGATACATAGCCTTGATCGCGAGAGTATGAGAGGAAACTGTTATATATGAAAGCCTGCACAATTCGAACATTATTTTTATATTGCTTCATGAATCCACAATTTTCCTCATTTACTCATATGGTCTGTGAGGGCTGGAGATTTTCAATGGAACCAAGATAGCCAATTTTATAATTTTATCTGCAAACCTGCATAATCAGAACTCACAAAACTTAGATGTACTTCATGAAAAATATGAAGCTGTCATGCATTCATTACTCTTTGAAATATCTTTGATTGTAGACTGGAAAATATTAAGTCATTAAAAATGTCCAATGGACATCCATTACTGTTACTATGATTCTACCACAATTCTATTATTTAAAATATATATTTCTATGATTCATGAGCATCAGTTACCATTAATTCTTATTCATATATCAGTAAGGGAATTCTTTCCTGTCTCAGTGCTGCCACCTTACACTACATCTCAACAGACTGAAGCTCCTCTGAAGAAAGATGCTGGTTTGTTACAATTTGCCAAATTTTTGCCCATTATTCTCATAATCTTGCTAACAATCTGAACATAATCTGTCACAAAATGTTATTTATTTTATTCTTTTATTCTATTTAGATATTTTTTAACAAATATCTTTCAAGAGTGGAATTTCACTGTTGTTGGTTATGTTTCAAAATTATAGAAACGTGATGAACTTTTTCAATAATGGAAAAAGACAAAGTTGTGTACATGCGTTTAGAGAAAACAAGCATGTGACTATTGAGAAATGCTACAGCTGTGCCAGCTTTCCCCTATATAATCACGTGAAGTATGCTTCAAAGCACAACCATGAGAGAGAGAGTTAGAGAGAGAGAGAGAGAGAGAGAGAGAGAGAGAGAGAGAGAGCACACCACCACAGTATCTCACAGAAAAAAAAATTGTGTACATCATTATATGTTTATGCAATTCAGCATAGCAGTGGTTTCAGCGCCTCTCATAAAATAACAGGACCAAAGGGCATTATACATTCACATGAGCCCTAGGCCATATGTTCTGCTTTGGTGTAAGAAAAATTACATACCTGTAAAATATCTAAGACACAAAATAAATGTGTTAGACTCCCAACCCTACATTCAAGGATCAAGTTCAAGTATGTCTGGTAAAGTCAACAATTATGAAACATGGGACTTTTTTGTTTCAGTGAAAATGTGCTGACAGTATGGGCACTATATGTCTAAGACATATGGTGATGTTATGTGGGAAATTATAAATAAATTTATATTTTTTAAATCTTAAATTTGCACATCAGTACAAGAAATTGATCAGTAATGTATAGATATGAGTTATTTTTAATGACATTACAGTTGTGACCAAAGTAGTTAGTATATAGTGATTTACTTAAGTGATAAGTGTTAGTGTTTGTTTTGTGAATTTAATGTGTTCTCTAAAGGTTTGTTTTAGCATGCTGTGGCTGAAGGTAATTATGTATTATGCTGATGCATCATCATTATAATGCAGGGATTCCTGTCTCACGCTCATTCATGATTTGTTAAATATCAGCTCCTAAAACCTACTAACACATTTATTAATGGAGAAAGAAGATCTACATAATAAAACACTGTCATATTGTTTGTACCAATGGTTTCAGTTTTCTGTGACAAGCAATACTGGTAAGACGCCTACGTCTTCTCTCTCTGTTTCTTGGAATAGGTTTTAACTACATCAGACATCCTGTTTGTTTCTGATTCTCTCTGAGAGTCAAATGAACAGATTATTTGTTTTACACATTAGTGTCCTGAAGTGTTAAAAGTATCCAAACTGATATTAATCTATTTCCCCAAGTCGGAAAAGCCTCCTACATTTATTTAAGTAAATTGAAATTATAAGAAAGATTAACAAAACAATACAAACTCAAAAACATCAGCCACAAAAACCACACTGGTTTTAAATACTGATAGCAAATTAGTGTCTCTTTCGTGGAATTAGCAATGAACAATGTGAAAACGGTTAAGGTAACAAAGGTTAAGTAACAGCTAGAATGATAAAATCTTTGATAATACAAACAAATTAGGAATTAGCCAAGGCTAACTGGCAACAACAATTGTCTCATAAATGTTAGCTAACCTAATAAAAACTCCTATGATACAACCTAATACAGCTGAATGATAATACTAGCTATTAGAGAGATTAGAAATAAGTTAAAACGAATAAACAACAACGTTGTTCCTAAAGTTATTTAGCATGAGACTAGCTCTTCTGAAACTCCATCAGAATTTCTGTTTTTGAGACAGACACATGTACAATAACACAAGTCTCAGTGCATGTGACTGAAACTACTCTCAGACTGACAGACCCAGAGAGTGGGTTTGAGACCACCACAACATCTCACAGGGAAACCACTCTTTCACATAACTGTAGAAATACTAATACACACTGTGTTGTTGTTGTTGTTTTTGTTATTGTTGTTTTACTATTTATTTTTTTTATTTATTTATACTATTTAGAACTTCAGCTTTTTTATAGTCATAGTGTGGTGTTCTGCTTTATCAGCTCATAGAGAGCAAGTGCTTTTATCTGGCCAATCAAATCCTAGAGAAATTCACAAATAAACACTCTTGCTGTCATCTTACTGTTTTTTCATAGTCTCACACACGCTTGTGGTAATGTGTGGGAAACGCTGGGTCATCACTCTGAACTGTGTGCAGGAGTATTTCTTGTGAAATAAGCTGAATTATGAGGAAATACAGTACTGAGCTGTGAATCATTACAATTCTGATGTTATATTATATCTTTACAATTATGCTCAACCTGTGATCTTTGGTAAGGTTTAATCATGTGACTGTTATTTCAGGTATTATGATTGTGTTACAGTGTGTGTGTGTGTGTGTGTGTGTGTGTGTGTGTGTGTGTGTGTGTGTGTGTGTGTGTGTTGGGATTGTTGTAGTCAACAATAATTAAAACAACTAAACAGAACTGAACAGGTTTTGCTATATTAGTAAAAATGCTATGTTTTTTTGTAGTAAGAAGCAGAATAATGTAGCAGAATGAATACGTCTTGTGTTAGTTACATGTTACATGTTAATACTAAAGCACATGTGTTTAGTATGGAATCTGGTTTTAGTTTCCTCGTTCATTTATTTATCTTCATAACTTTATCAGAATTTGTTTCTATATAATTATTATTTGAGCTTATACCTTGAGCAATGAGCAAAGATTTTAAGTATGTTAAAAGTGTTAGTTGTGCTTTAATAGACAGAGTGCTGTATCACAACTACTAAACTAAAAAACTAAAACTGAAACTGTAGAAAAATTTTCAACTAACATAAAAAAAAACAAGCATGTGTTACTAATTTTAACTAATGGTTTATGGGAAGTGAGTTGACAAAGTACAAAGTGCTACCTTTTTCTTCTTCTTCTTCTTCTGTTCATTATAGAACATGAGAGACACCAACAGGTCACAGTGGTAACACATGCCTAGCTTTAAAAAAAATAGTTTTTGCATATGATGTACACCTTCTTATAAAAATCACAAATCAACAGCAGTGACTAACCTACACTACCTAATAAAGTTATTATTACAGTTGAGAAGAAAAACTATAAATCAACAAAGTTTAAAAAAAAAAAATCCATCCCTTTTGGAGCTGTTGTAGATCTGCAATGAGGAAGCAATAGACATCATTACCAACAGAGGGCAGTGTCTTCTCTTAAATTCTTTCCTGTGCCGCTTAAACATCTGCAGTAGTTATACCTTAATTCTGTCCAGAAAAAAAATAGTGATTAAAGCTTTTAATATGAAATGTCCCTTTTGCATGGCTCTACCATTTTAACGTACGTGTGTGTGTGTGTGTGTGTGTGTGTGTGTGTGTGTGTGTGAGTGAGCTGATGTATGATTTCTTGTGGCACTGGCAACTTTCAATAATAATAAAGAAATATTATTTTCACTTATTAAATCAGGATGTAGGAGCTGTGTCTTCATAAACATATTTCAAAGATCAGTTTTATTTATATAACGTTTTTAACAATAGACATTGTTCCCAAGCAGTTTTAGAGAAAGTCTCTATTTAAATTTACATTTTGAAATATTTATAAACATTTAAATTTATCCCCAATGAGCAAGCTGGTAGCAAGGAAAATCTCCATAAAGTGATAAGAGGAATAAAGCTTGAGAAGAACCAGACTCGGGGGCACGGTGGCTTAGTGGTTAGCACGTTCGCCTCACACCTTCAGGGTCGGGGTTCGATTCCCGCCTCCACCTTGTGTGTGTGGAGTTTGCATGTTCTCCCCGTGTCTCGGGGGTTTCCTCCGGGTACTCCGGTTTCCTCCCCCGGTCCAAAGACATGCATGGTAGGTTGATTGGCATCTCTGGAAAAATTGTTCCTAGTGTGTGAGTGCGTGAGTGAATAAGAGTGTGTGTGTGCCCTGCGATGGGTTGGCACTCTGTCCAGGGTGTATCCTGCCTTGATGCCCGATGACGCCTGAGATAGGCACAGGCTCCCCGTGACCCGAGGTAGTTCGGATAGGCGGTAGAAGATGAATGAATGAAGAACCAGACTCCATAGGGAATCCATCCTCATTTGGGTGACACCGGATAGTGGGATTAAAAACAATTTTCTTCTAAAAATGTATGCTATTAACTAAATATATAAATAATAATATAAATAAACCACACAATATACATTCAGATTAGAGTAGTCTGAATTCAGGCACATGGATTGTCCCTGTGGAGCCAATAAACACGCGCACATGCACACACACACCTTGTTCAACACCACTGACAGCTTCTCACTACATGCCAATCCTTCACCGGCATTCAGACACTCTATAACTTGGCAACCCAACACATTCAGTCATGTTTGATTTAGAGTATGTCAAAACACTTGTTAAAGTTAATCCCAGTTTATCTGAGAAAAATGATCATTTATTCAATTAAAGCAGACTGACAAAGAATTTATTTATGTGAATTTAAATAAATAGAAGCAAAATACAACACAAATATTTATCTTATATTCAACGGCTTTAGCAAAATTCAAAGAACAAAGATCATATCTGAAACATAACTTTGACTGATTCCCATATTTCACATCTTTTGTGTTGTTTTTCATGACAAGTTAATTGTTTTGCTGTTCATTTTTCCTTGAAGTTAACACAATTTTTCCTGATGTCACATGACGGTAAAATAGTGCGTAATGAATTCACATTATTTTTTTGACCTAAACTAATTATAGAATTAATTTAATGGTTTGAAAAATGATAATAAGCATGCAGGCCCCTGAACAAACAACAGTGAGTGTAGTATTCAGGAATAATGTAGAATAAAACTAACATCAATAGACATTCATTAACTATCAATATGCCTTTGCTTTTATTTTTTCCTCCATTGACTTATGTTATTAAAAAAATATTCTAGACAAATGAAAACTGTGTTGATGTCAAATATTACAAATGCTTTCTATAACTGAAAACAAGTCAAACAAATGAAATAAAATATGTGATTTCATTGGCAGGGTTTTGTACTAATTATACATGAAAAATTACAGATACATGGCATACATGAAGACATACATGAATACATAAAGATTTTATATACATAATTTCCTAACTGAAGCTACTTTAGTGTGAAAGGTTTCTCAGTAGTACACTTCCACAAATCACTGGCCTTCAAATGTAGTCAAATTCATTCGATATGCTTTCATATTTAAAATGAAACGAATAACGCACTTCATTAATAATTAAAAAAAAACAACCATAAATATCCTTTTGGCAACTTATATTTTCTCCATATCCCACAAATATAAATACAAAGTGTGATAAATATGAAAATCCCATCTCAGAGCTGTAATATATATCATGAAATATTCACTATAACCTTTATTTATTTCATGCTTGTTAATTATTATTTGTCATTTCTTTATTTCCCATCCAGCATCTCCATTGTTCACTCAAGTCTCTCAAGTCAACTGACTGGCCTGGAAGCCTGGATAGGCTTTTTGTTACACCACACAATAAAATACACAGGAGAGATTAAAAAAGACAGAGAGTGGAAGGATTACAGAGAAAGGCAGATGCACAAAGCTGGGCCCGTCTAATTTTTCTGCTGTTCTCTCTCCATCCTCTTTTTATCTCCATGGTGCACAGATAAACCTGGCAAGGCCGAAGGGGTCTGATAGAGAGGAGCTCGGTTACAATGGGTCGGTCTCCAGCTCTCCAGAGCTTTAATTGGACGAGTTGATAATCAAAATGGTCGTTAAAACCAGTAGAGCTCCTTTCCTTTCTTATGCGGCTGCAGCCCTAGAGTGCAAAGCAGACATGGGCACAAAAGACAAGTCAATAAGGATGCAGGAAGACAGGTCTCCATGGATGCTTGACGACAATGAGCACCAACAGTTTCTTGTACTGGTTTGTACCTGTTCTTTGTTATATACTCTCTGTATGTCATCTTTATCAGAGATTTTACAGCAGAGTAAAAGTTTGAGTCAGGCTGATTGGAGCAAATAGGAGTTAGTGATGTGTACCATTACACCAAACATCAGGTAAAGTTAAGTATTTTTGCTCTAAGACTCATGTCTGTTGGTGGTGTGATACAAAACAACATGACTGTTACTGTTACACCACAAAGGTAAGTACTTTCCTATAAAAGCATGGTTTAGTGTTTTACTCAACATAAACCATGACAATTTGCCAACAATAACAGTTTTTAGTTTATTCATCAACGACACATCATACTTTTGTCTGTTTATGAGTTGAGCTTAATGTTGTGAACCATCCATGAAGCTAGTTACTTCCTGTCTTAGTTGTCTGACTTGTTAATTTTATAACTGGCTTGTCATATTGTAAAGAAACCGGAAAGCAATTCATTTTCTTAAAGCTTAGATTCTGACATACCAGTGCCTGTAATTTAATACTACAGAAATATCGTACAGAAACAAGCAAATTAATATTCAGTAAACCTGATGTTATAGAACACTACTGAACATTATCTGACCAATCAGATTTGAGAATTTTAAGAAAAAATAACTCAGACAAAATTAAACTCAGACAAAATTAATACCTGGTTCTTGATCATTTCTCTTTTGTTATTCACAGCTTCAAGAGGTAAAGATTCTTATAACATCCAATTTATTAATTCTAGCTTATTGTTGTCTGGAGGAGCCCAATAAAGTTCAGTTTGAAGCAAACGCTAATAGTAGTTTTACTAAGAGAAGTATATCTTTAGTCGTTTTTGTCATTTTAGTATATTATCCAGAAAAATCTAATGTCTATATGCAAGCTAGCACACTATACATTATAGTTGCATAGCAAATTGTTCTCAAAATCTCAAATTCTTAAGTTTTTGCATGGTTCAATGCACTGTTAGATCTGTATTTGAAAATTTTACAATTTCAGACTAGAGGTATAAGGTGTAAGACTAGAGACATGACAAGACTGGACTCCATGGAGGTACAGTACTCTCTCTTAGAGATATTAAGCTTACATAAAGAAAGACACACTGTGCAATTAGAACATCCTTAGTAGCTGCCTGGTCAGGGTTGCATTTGGTTGCAAATTTGGCTACTATTTTGAGACCACTATTATGTCTACTATTATGAACTTCAGTGATAATCTTTTAAACTTTAAGACATTCAAGAACTTGGTGTTTTTTCACTTGGTGTTCCCTGATCTGGGAATTAGAAGCTCAAATTGAACTCCTCCTACCTGAGTCCATGTTTAGTGCGAGCGCCATGTCTCCTGGTGGGAGCAGTCCTGGCCATGTGGGTGTAGGTTCCAGTTTTGCTACATCATAATGGCCAGGCAGGGTGGGGGGCAGGTGGGGTGGCCTGACAGCAGGCATGAGCAGGGGACTATAGTGTGCCTCCAGTCCAGGTGCAGAGTAGAGTTCATGGAGGGACCGTGGGGGTCCATACACCTGACTTTGGGTGTATCCCCAGGAGTCAGAAGGATGTGCATGAGGATGGGCATGAGATAAACCTGCATGAAAAGCTTGAGCATAAGGGTCCACAGAGTATGCGGGGGTCCCTGTTGGGTCACAATGAGGTCGACTGGGGGGTGACGGGTAATTACTGTCCCAGAAGGATGGAGGGAAATTTCTACGACTGTTTGGAGATGTTGGTTCTAGAGAAAGGTAGAGAGAGAAAAAGAGAGAGAGAGAGAGAGAGAGAGAGAGAGAGAGAGAGAGAGAGAGAGAGAGAGAGAGAGAGAGAGAGAGAGAAAGTCAGACCACAAGCAGGATTAAAAAAGGATTTTATATTAAAAAAAAATGTATTCTGGCACAAGTGTAATTTGCTGAGTAAAATTCCATTGTTTTTTGCAAATAGGTGAAGAAAAGCATATAATGTTTCCATAGAATCTCCATTTTGTTCAGTGTAAGCATTACATTTAACAACTGTCCAAATGTTTTAAGATATTCAATTCAATTCAAATTTATGTCCCACTTTAAGGTTGTCATTTAATGCACCTTTGTATAATGGCTACATATTGATCATTTTACTAGTTTGCTCTCAATTTATATTCTGTGATTTAAAAAATTCACGTACATACACTAATCTGGTGTCACGTGGCAACAGTATAAATTGGTATAAATAAATTGTAAAATGTCCCATTTTCTTATAGCCTCATTTTGTGATTGCACAGACATCTGTAGAAAAAAAGTCAGTTACTTGCTCAACTAGTAACTAAATAAATCACTTTATCAGTATGGTATGGCATGCTAATATAGGATTTCATAAGGGAAACAACAGGCTTGGTCCAAAGGCAGCTGACTGTCAGTAGCAAATTGTGTCCACATTAGGACCCCTGCTTCTAAGTGAAGTCATGCATGTCACATGATTGTACCTCATTTCTTTCAGATTGGATCATATGGTGTTTCATGTACCTCAAATGATCTTATAATAGATCACATAAATAAACAGAGCCTCATGACAGGGAGAGATGACAGTGAGAGATGGAACATGACACTGTCAGACAGAATATGAATGACTTGTTAAATAAGAAACCGTAACGAGAGGGAAGAGGACTTAAGGTAGTCCATGGAGTAAAGGCCAGAGAAAAGCTTGTCCCTTCTTTCCATAGAGCATAAGCTTAAACTATATAAGGTAGCAATTTCATGCTGCTTGCAACACAGCACAAGGACTTTGCCACTTTAAATCACCTCCTGTGATGACATCTCTCACTCTGAAAGAGTACAACCCAACAAACCCCTCCTAACCCCCTATTACCACATAGCACCTCTCCTGATCTTCTTCTGCTACCCTCCCCTATTCCTGTCTACCGCCTTCTCACCCCACCAGTTGTTTTCACTAGCCTCGTCAGCCCTTGTAGAATGTCAGGGGGCATTTTATGTTTTTAGCCATTACATTTATATTTAGAATTCTTCTGAAAAAAGACACCGGTGATGTAGTCTGAATCAGAGGAGGGGGCAGCAGACATAAATCTTGGTGTGGGGATAGCTAGGCTGCCTGAGCTGTTTGAAGGCGATACAGCCTCGAGCCTCAGAGCTTACCACCATATTTAAACATAGTATCTGTTGTGAGGCAGGAAGCCACATTGGAGGAGTAGAATATAGATGGCAAAGAGAGTGAAATAATTAGAGAGGGGAACAAGGGCAACTGTATTGTTACTGAGGCCAATACGCAGGCTCTTAGGGGACAAAACGATCAGTGATTGTCCTCCGCCTATGAGCACACAAATGGTTGAGGACATTTGTAAATTTTTGAGATCCTCTCAGTTGCTAGGGCAGGTTGCAGTTGACAAATAAACTTAAACAACATGACTGGCACCAGCCTGTCATGTTATCAATGTTATTAATTTTAGAATTAAAAAAAAAAAAACACTTTTAAACATTTTCTAATATCTGCTAATATTATTTTAACCTGCTTCATCCACATCTAAAATGATTGAGGGTAAATTCCAGGGTCTAATAAACACCGCTATGTTATTTGGAACTAAATATGAGAGATGTGTATGTAAAGGAGACTTCCCTAATAGAATGCACTATATTTGTGTCTTCTCAGGGCTCACCTGTGTTGGCCTGACTGGCTCTTCTCTTGCCATTCATCCCTGTGCAGGAGCTAAGTGCTCTGGAGAAGTGCTCGTCCACCACACTGCTGATGTCCCCTTGGTAGTAGGTAAAAAGTACGCATCGAGAGCTCAGGTACTCAGCTTCCCCCACCTGCTTCTCTTTCTGTCCACCTGAAGAGTACGTGGATGAAGACAGGCTTCCTGACACTGGGTTCCCTCCTAAAACTGGGACCTCCTCTGATCCAGAGGCGTCCATTAGGTTCCTGTGCCGAGACGATGGACTGCTGACACAAGTCTGGGACAGGGTTGAATCGGAGAGAGCGTTTGCCAAACAGTGTCGTAATTGCCATACCTATCCATGTGCATGTGTGCATTACTGACAACTAAGCAGAGTGCATGATTGTTCTTAACATCTAAAACTTTACACAGAGAATTCACATCCATGCGCCTTTTTGGAGAGGTTTCTATGGTGCGCATTTGGCCAAGAAAAAACAATTAAGGAAATTAAGAAAAAAACTGTATACTGAATTTCTGATTAGATTCGAGTCAATAACTCACCGGAAAACTGCCGACGAACGCAGCGCTTCCAGGCGCGTGAGGGGCGAAATGGCCGTAAAGCGGGCGCATCACGTCCGGGCAACTCATGATAAACGCCGCCGCGCGCCGCTCCAGCGTCCGCAACCAAAGCGCGCGCTGCTCTCCTGTCCTCGCGTTATCTCCGGTTAAAAAAAAGGAAAGCAGAACCAACAGAGGAACCCGGGTAGATCGGTAGATGCAGCCTTCCTGTAGACCCCTTTTTAGCTCTCTGTGTGCCGGGCTTTTTTTTTTTTTTGCCCAGGCTTCCAGGTGTTACAGTTCGGCGTGGAGATACAGATTCTGAAACAATCTCCCTTCTTGAGGCTCGTCGGTAATTTACTTCTGGCCAATCACAGCCATATAGGGGTGTGCACGAAAAAGAGGTGGGGATTCAAACGGGGTTTCATGTGCGTCTGGAACAAAAATTATTTGAAAGATTATTCAGGCTGCTGGTGAAGTGAAAGGTGGGTCATTCGGCTGATTAACACGGATGAGAGGCTATAGCTACCAACCTCTCATTTTAAAGTCAGTTGTCTACACATGGACTGTGGTATTTGGAATGTTAAAGGGTCACTAGGTCATTGCCCAGCTCCAAAAATAAAACTGGACGACCCTAACCATCACCCCCCACCCTCAAAATCCGGAGTAAAACTGTCCAAAAACACATAATGTTCAATTACTCATACATTCACTCATAATTTTCATTCACGTGTGTTACCTCTCTTGTTCAAGTTAAACCTTTATCGGATCATGAATTTACTAAAGAAAGCATGCATAAACAGCATTAACTCATCTGTTACAAAGTTGTACTTTAGTTAATTATTTGGATTTAGATCATATTTGAATAATTGAATAGTAATTATTCAATTACTGGACTCATTTACGGCAGTTGCATGACCTCGTCTGATTTGGGGTTTGGTCCAGGCTGAAATGCCTCACCTACCTCCACCACTCATTATTAAAACACATGCACACACCACACATACTTTGTAGTTTAAGAGCAATGAATAAATGATCAATTATTTGGTTTTGGATTAACTGTTAACTCATAATTTATGAAACAGTTATATTATCCATCCATCTATTTTCTGTTCTGCTTATCCTACACAGGCTCACGAAGAGCCCGGGATCTATAACATGGGACTTCCACTCATTCACACACTACAGATAATTTAGAGATGTCATTTAGCAAACAGCTCAGGTCTTTGGACTGTGGAGGAAACCCCTGAAGCATAGTTAGAACATGCAAACTCTGTGCATACAGGGTAGAAGTGGAAATCAAACCCTCATCCCTGCATCTATTAGGCAAAAGTGCTAAGTGATTCAACCCACAGTTGGATACGACTCCATGTGTGTTTACAAAAAAATAGGCAATCATGTAGATAATGTTTTAAAAAAAAATAAGCTAAATTCTTTAGATCTTTGGGACATCCTGATGCTTAATAATTGTACCTGATAATTTGATGATAAAGTTTAAGTAAGACAAAATAACATATAAACCCAGATAAATATAACATTCTCTTTATATTTATATTTTAGTTATATTTAAGATTTTGCATATTCAGGAATATGTAAATTACATTTTTGTAGCATTTTTAGCTCATTTTTGGAAAAGGAAAAAAAAGCCAGTTCATTATAATTTCAAGGTCTTGAGTTGCGTCATTCTCAGAAAATCACGTGGGTGTGAAGTGTATGTCACCAACCCTGAACATACCAAGAGCTAGGTAAAGAAATCTCTGTATTCAAACTCACAACCTGCACTTTGACAAGCACAAAGACTTGAGGAAACTTCATGTTCAACAGTTTTGTCCATAGTACGGTACCAGGATAAATCCACATTAAATTATATGAGAAAAATTAATTCATATTTAATAAGAAGTCTGACAATTTTCCTTTTTTTACCCTGTGGTTTCCTTTAAAGGTTTAAATACTTTTTTGTAGTTGAGATGTACAGCTCTATGTGACAAGTTGTCTGACAAGCACTATAGAACGTTAAGACACCAGCGCAAAATGTTTGCAGAATTTCAGCCCTTGTTGTTAGGTGAGGTGGAATGTCTCTGATGTGGGCTTTTCTTCCTCAGGATGACCCTTACATCATCTTTTTGCAGCTAAACTGCAATTGTCTTCATTGTTATTTAGCTAAATCATGCTCTCTTTGCTTAAGACAAGCTGTTTAACCTGCAAAATCTTTCAAAATGCTGTATTTGTATATTATACTTTAAACAGCTTCTTCAATGATTTTTTATTAAACACAGTTGTTGTATATGTATAGAACCCTTATCATTGTAGAGAACATTAGGTAAGCTTAGTCTTTTTTCTTCCCATGATTAGATCTGTAATAGTTAGGTGTGTTTGACATTTTAATTTTTTTTTTGTCATTTTTTTTTTAGCCGGCTAAATAAAAAATTCCTCTAATAGCTTTATTTTTTACTTTATTAATTTTTTTGTTAATTCAGGTATCAAACAATTCAACAAACTTCATATTAATCATTATAAAATATTGGTTCTTGAGGAGTAATTTAAACTTAATCCACACTTCCTCCTCTGATAACATAGGCTACGTGGGTTATACTCCCACAATACCTACTCTTTCTATGTCTCTCTTTTCTTCTTTAAGATAACTAAGAATTTCATTGCTTATTGAATACAGTTTAAGTTTAAGCACAGCAATTAGGACGATTATAGCCATAGATAAGAGACTCAAAAACATGTTTGAGCCACAGACCCCTTTGAAAGTCACATCTCCATGGTTGCCAGGCTCGTGCACTAAACGTTCAGACTCATAAGTTTGGGGTCCTGAACATAATTGTGTTCTGGTTAAAAAGTTCTATGTCAAAATCATAAAGGTGGGAAACAGGTTATGGTGAGATGACTATTTTGTAGTCAAATGTTGACACAGGCCTTTATTTCATATATTTTTATAATCTTATATGATTTTAGAATAATTCTGACATATACACTATAAAAAATGGCTAATTTTGCACTGAACAAGTAGTGTTAAAAAATAGATATTTAATATCTTAAAAGTATTTCTGATCAAATTTAGCACCTTCTCTTGGCACTCTTGGCGACGTTACGAGGAACTTCACCCAGAGCCTTCTGCTTCCCTTAAATTCTATGTGTACTCTACGTTCAGTGAGTTTATGATTGCTAAGTGAAATGGCTTTCTAAATAGAAGTCTATTATGAAAAAAAAATATTTCGTTTACATTTAATCCATCAAAGTGTAACTTAATGAGTGATGT
Organism: Tachysurus vachellii; assembly: GCF_030014155.1. Classification (NCBI taxonomy): domain Eukaryota; kingdom Metazoa; phylum Chordata; class Actinopteri; order Siluriformes; family Bagridae; genus Tachysurus; species Tachysurus vachellii. The sequence goes on along the minus strand of NC_083469.1, from coordinate 6,944,203 downwards.
AAAAACTACATTGAATTTTGAACATTGAGATATATATATATATATATATATATATATATATATATATATATATATATATATATATATGTGACCTGTCAGTATATCCCAGTGGGATGTGAGTTTCCTGAGTAGGCAGACTTATGATGGGTTGGTGCTGAGTGAGTTAGCCTCCCTCTCTGGCTGTTTTTGGATATAGTGGCGTGATGCAACACCACAGATAGAGTGTGACAAACAGCTACTTCTTGTGAACAGGCAGCTGTGAGCTCACCAATGATACTAATAACTATAACCCAATCACTTCTGTATCAAACTACGATAAGCAGACATAGTATGACATGTAATGATCTCCTGTTCACATTAACTAAACTGGGGAAAGAGGAAAAAAGTATCAAACAGTAAATCTAATGTACTCCCTCAAAAATCACTTTACCATACTGATCTCTTTTTGTGATTGTCTCTGACTCACGCTTTCTCTGAGCTTGTGTATCCAGTTTCTGAACTTATTCTCCTACTTTTGAGACTTTTCTTGGTACAAATCACTGTACTGAACCTTTTCCTGTCTGTTTGCACTGCCTGCTTCCAACATTCAAGGAAATCAGAAATGTTCCCTCCAAATACACATCCAGCCACTCGGATCAACACTTGCCAGTCTTACCCTAGATCATCTCGTGAGAGCAGGAATGGTTACGTAAAGCATTCCTTTCTCGGATATCCATCTGTCCATGCTTGGTCTCTGAAATTGATCCCTTGCCCCCAGTGCCAGAGAAATTATCAAATTATCCTGTATATCCACCCTCATTAGTACCAAACAGCTCAAGACACTTAGTGCTGCCCTTTAATTCCACTGCACAGGGACTGGTACATTGTTATTCTTTCCAAAATAAATCCTCTGTACAAGTGATTAAATCATATTATTAAGAGAATATGCTTGGCAGTTACTTGTCCACTCAGCATCCTGGGATATAAGATTGACTTGTGTATAAGGGACATAAGCTAGACCAAAGTTTTTAATGAGTTTGAGAATCTGCTAGTGACCTGCTCCAAATAACCATCTTTCCATTCTTCCAAAGGAATCAGATCAACCAACGCTAAAGTAAGATCCTTAAACCATGACTTGTTGGGGCCCTTCAAGGCCCACTAGAGTCATTGGGTAAAAAGGCTACTCATAGCCTTCCTGTCTGATTAAGTCTCCCTTTTTTAGGAGTCTTTTTCTTTGGTCACAGATTGATACCATCAGAGATTCTCCACAATCTTTGGACATTCTAATCAAACTCAGTTCTCAAGGTTACCTCTATATGTAGCAGAGAGAACCTCTGCTTCAGCAGTGAATCCATGTCCCTTTCGCCTGGGACTTGTCCTCAGGTTGTTGTAGCCATTAGTTTAAAGCAGTGTCCTGAAAAAAATTGGAGAAAGTGGAGGACTGATTAAAAACTAACACAGTCATCGCGACTCTTTTCACAATGTCTTACTTATTGACAATATTGTTCAAGTTTAGTTATAAACTAAGGTTTAAAAAGTAAGGTTTTTACCCATAATCATTTACATCAATTACAACTAACAGGTGTGATACATATTTACTTCTTATATCTATAATAAGTTTTTAAAAATGACCTTATGTGACCCATTTGACTCTTGTTGGCCACTGAGTGCTAGGGTTAGGGATGCGGTTGTGGATTGTCAATGACAGCTGGATGCAGTGTGTGAGTTAATGCAGCATGAGAGAAAAGCAGCTATACAGCACATTTTGACTTACATCCTGTAAGTCTGTAGATAATGACACTAACTTTTACAGATGCAATTCCAGGTCCCTTCTATGAAGCAGGTAGATGCAGATCTAAATTTTTGGCCTTTTGAGACTTCTTAGAGCTTTTTAAATACTATGTTTTATGTTTTGTGTTCATTCATTCATCTAAGTCCAGTAACCAGTTTATCTTGATCCAGAGCTTATCCCAGGTGTGGTCGCAGGCTGGGAACCCTGGATGTGACAGCAAGGCAGGGCACCATTTAGCATAGTAAAGCCACATACAGGCATGTTTTTCACAGCTGGAGGAAAACAGAAAATCCAAAGGAAACCCAAGCAGACATGAGAGGACCATACAACACACTGCACAGACAGTAAACTGAACATGGGATCACAGGAGCCTTAGAGCAGCAAGACTGCAGTTCTGTGCTAATGTACCACCCATATCTCATTTCTTTTCATGGAAAATACTCAATTTGATTACTGAAATTAAAATCTTTAATTTTTTCTTCTTCTTCTTATTATTATTATTTTTCTTTTTACAATGTATTATCAATCATGTATACAATCATGTTACAATCCAATTGTTGTACAATTGTTTTCTCTTTTAGGTCTTTATTTTGAGTCTATGATTTTAATTTAATTATAAATACTATGAAATAATATAATAATGCTAATATTATACAATTTTAGAAGGGATGTGCAAATCAAGAAATCTTTCTTTTTTAAACGTTTATCAATTATAAAATGGTAAAAAAAAAAAATTACCTTCTTATTAGAGCAATATAGAGCTAATCTAAACAGGTCACTCTAATTAGTCACTTGAGGCAGTAACTACAATTGGAAAGATATTTAAACTCAAACAAACTGTCAGGAATGGCTGGTACTATTCTCTACCTAGGCACTAGGAGGACATTCTGGCAGTTTTTGTGTCTGTGCCATGTGCCTTGGGTTAGGGTTTGTTTTTTGTATCACATGTGCTATCTCCACCCTTTCCTTATCTGTTCCTGCCTCTGCACACCTGTTCCTTATGTTTCAATGATTGTCACCCCTATTAATACCAGTTGTCTTGTGTCTGTTTTTCGCTGAGTCCTTGCCTTTTGTTGGTTGTATTCGCATTTGTGTTTCTGTTCCTGTGTTTTGTTGTTTCTTCTCCTAGAGCTTCTAGCCCTTTGATATTTTTACCCTTCAATAAACCCCTTTTACGTTATCCCTGCATATGGGTCTGTATTTTATCCATGTAGACACCATTGTTTCCCTGACACAAACTGCAGCATCAATATCAGACCTGGCTGTTTTACGTTTCTGGCCCTTTGGCTGTCCCTGTCCGGCCCATGTGCGATCATTACTGCATCATGCTTTTAGTTCATTTTGAATGTGACTGCTTTTTCTTTTTTTAATTTATGCATGTGCGTACATGCCATTGCACCTTCGCAGTAATGTGTTGAAGAACAGGAGCCTATTCAGGAGATGGTCATAGACCTCTGAGAAATTATTTACTATTTAAGTCACAAGTAAAGCCGTGTTCTTTGTTTGTGGAGATGAGTGTATTTAAGGATTACAGTTTAAATTGCTATGTGACTACGAACAGCGAGAAATACACTCCAGTTGTTCACTCCATGCATGGAATTAAATGCATGGTTGGATATGTGGGACTGAAATCTGACAAAGTTGCAGGTGTTATAATGGAAAGTTGTCCTTGACCATGTCCTTGACTTTTGATAAAGTGACTGAAATGAACCCTGAACAGAAAGTATTTTAACATTCGTACATTTTTACATTTTACATTTGCATATCCACCTCAGACATACAACCAGACTTCAGTGTACTTATTCAAACGCAATATAGTCTTGTCTCTTTTTTTTTTTGCTGATCTTTATTGTATTGCAAAACAAACATTTTCAGTATTGATTTTGTGAAGATTAATAGTATGTAATGATAAAAAGAAAATTTAATTAGTGATTAAATTATTCTGCATTTATGATGTTTTATACCTATATTTGACCTACTCCACATTACACTGGTCAGCGTTGCTTTTGTGTATTGTCTTTTGTGTAATGTCTTGAATTATTTGTTTGTCTTTTTTCCTGCACTGTCTTTTTGTCTTTTGTCTTGCACTGTTTGCACCAGGTTGCACAGATGCACTTTATGTGGCTAGGACTAACTTAAGTCCTTAGCTCTGTCTTTGTTTTAGGTAGCACCACAGTCATGGAGAAACGTTGTCTCATTTCACGGTATATGGTTGAAATGACAATTAAAGCTACTTGACTTGACCTGATATTCAGAGCGTTGTCGTAACATGTATCCTTACCAGTAGTAGCTATTCAAAACCATATGATAGTTTGCTTTTTCTTAAGCAAAATTTAAAATACAAAATTAAATAGTATTGAACAGAATATAAGGGGGCACGGTGGCTTAGTGGTTAGCACGTTCGCCTCACACCTCCAGGGTTGGGGGTTCGAGTCCCGCCTCCACCTTGTGTGTGTGGAGTTTGCATGTTCTCCCCGTGCCTCGGGGGTTTCCTCCGGGTACTCCGGTTTCCTCCCCCGGTCCAAAGACATGCATGGTAGGTTGATTGGCATCTCTGGAAAATTGTCCGTAGTGTGTGATTGCGTGAGTGAATGAGAGAGTGTGTGTGTGCCCTGCGATGGGTTGGCACTCCGTCCAGGGTGTATCCTGCATTGATGCCCGATGACGCCTGAGATAGGCACAGGCTCCCCGTGACCCGAGAAGTTCGGATAAGCGGTAGAAAATGAGTGAGTGAGTGAGTGAGTAATAAAGTCTAATAGAGCTTTTATAGGTCCTAATGTTCTGATTTTGCCTGTTCCTGTTCACTAGGTATCTGAGCTGGACTAACAGATCTACCTTCTTCTGTTACCTATTTATTAAAAGCTAACCCTCTTAAATTGACAGCATGCAAAGAGACAACATGACAGAAGTGGCCTATGGGTGCTAAATTCCACTTTTGGCCTTTGGCAGGGTAGAATATTCTAGCAATGCAGACTAGCAACTGATGTAATTTTGTGTGTGTGTGTGTGTGTGTGTGTGTGTGTGTGTGTGTGTGTGTGTGTGTGTGTGTGTGTGTGTGTGTGTGTGTGTGTGTGTGTGTGTAAATGATGGACTGCGAGATTGTCACCCCACTGTTGAACATTCCTGCTGTACAAGCACACCAGGCCACTGCTGATAGATAGATAGGGAGAAACAGACAGAGAGAGAGAGAGAGAGAGAGAGAGAGAGAGAGAGAGAGAGAGAGAGAGAGAATGAAAGTCCAGGGTGGATGAAGTAACAGAGTGGTCATGTCACATGGTCAAACAGAGATGTTTTACAGGTTATACTGTAGTGAGAGTGAAAGATTTACAGAAGGAGAAAGAGAGAGATCTCTAGTTTAGTGAGATGGCAGACCTATCAAACAAAGGCAGCTGAAGATGAGTAATCTGAGCATGCAGCCAAAACACAGAGAAGAAGTGCATTTATATTTAACAGTACAATAAGATAAAAGTTACTTTGGCCAGATTGGTGGACAAATTCAAATATCTGTAATCCCAAAATAGTTAGTAGCTGGCTAATTTTGCAAATTTAATACAATAAAATATTTTTTTAAATCTATATATTTTAAATATTTTCAACATTTATTTACTGCAAGGATTAGCAGGTAAGATAAGATAAGATAAGATAAGATAAGATAAGATAAGATAAGATCAAACAAAAAAAATAATAATAAGTGGAAAGTAAAAATCTAAAAATATATGCATAGCAGAGACAAAAATTGTAAACCTACAAGCTACATACCATATAAATCTATATCTATAACTCTATGCAAAGGTAGAGTTAATGGTAAATTAATCACAGTCAGGTATTAATGTGTACATGCCAGGTTTGCGCTGCAAGCTTTTTGGCCACAAAATCAAAAATCAAACATTATTAAGTAATTCTTTAGGTGTAAGTTGAGATCAGTAGTCCTAAAATGTAAAATGATTTGCTCGCTAACAGCTGATTTAGTGCTGTTACAGTACAAAAATAAAAAAGTTCTGTCCAGAATTAATTTTTCATTCAATTCTCATCATGAAACCTGTGTTTCAACTCCCATCTAAAAGCCACCAGTGAGAGAATGAAATATTGATGATGTAAACCAGAGAGAACGTAGTACATAGGATATTTATCATAAATGATATTTATCATATAATCTGACATATATATAAATATGTATATATATAAAATTCTCTGTTCTCTGGTGATGTAATAATCTTAAAAGACGGGTATAATTATTCAGACTCTTATTCGGTGGCAGTTTAGTTAAATAAAGTTTGTTGACATCTCACATGCTCAAACAGACATGATTTACAGGTCATACTGTAGAGAGAGTAAAAGAGTGACAGTGGGAGAAAGAGAGACCATAAGATGAAAGATCATCTGATTTCACATGAGTGAGATAGTGCGAGTGCTTCAGAATGTCAGCTATGAGAATCAGCCTTCTCACTACATCAAACTGACACCCGGGTTTAAAGGGAACGTCCACAGAACACTTCAACGTCACTGTACATTTTTACCTACATTCAAATGTCCTTTGTTATGATCGGTTATACGTTACATGACTTCTGAATACATTTGAACCGAAGCTGTACGTGTTTTAGATGTTCCAAACTTCCAAAACTATAGAAATGGAAATTCTGCACCGCATAACAGATATAAGTAAATTTACAGATCTTTGAATCTTTTATTTTCACAGAAAAGCTGTTGGGTCCGTGTTGCTAAAATTCACGCACTCGTGACCTCCTTGGATGCAGCCCATCTCTGCCAATGATTTAAACAGCAAAGACATCATGGAGACCACAGCTATTTTTATTGGCCAGTAAACTGGCAGATCTGCTCACCTACAGCCACAGGCCAATAAAACCGAGACAAGAAAACAGATGAAAATAATCTCAGAATGTTTCCGTAATCAGGAACTACATATAGCATCACATTTAATAGAGAACATAGTTGGGTTTGGGATTGGCCCAAATGTTGGCAACATCTCAACACTTTCAAAAATAGCTGATTACTTTTGAAAAATTAGATCAACAGACTTAAAACCTTTATGGCTTTGGGTAAATGCCCTTATCCAGAGCAACTTATAATTTATCTCATTTATTTGGCTGAGCAATTGAGAGATAAGGGCCTTGCACAGGGACACAGGAGGGGCAGTGGGATTCAAACTCACAACCTCACGACAAGTAGTCCAACACCGTAACCACTGAGCTAACACATTAACGTGATAAACTTGTTCTGATATCAACAAAAAGTAAACAACAACAAGAATATTATAATTTAGTTGTTGTTAACTTTTTGTTATTATTATTATATATACAGTATGTTTAAAAAACGAATAGGAAAACAATGTTTGATCATTTAAAAAAATGTAATCTAATTCTTTATCAAAAGAGAATTTTTTCATTATGTTAATTGTGTGTGTGTGTGTATGTGTGCCTACAGTGTATGTATAATTAAGATATACATATTAACGTGATGTAAATTATAAATCTGGAAATATTTTTTGTGTTACAATCTGTGTGCTATAGCACAAATGTTAAAGTTTGTTTGTTTTTGCATCATCATTAGACTAATCTTATATCCAATATGACTTCTCCCATCATACTTTACTGATTAGAATAGCATTGCCTTTACTGTCTCTTCATTCTTTTATATGAATAATAAAAATGATTTCAGAGCAGTAATTTACAGTTTTGCATGTTTAACCATTGTGTTATGTTCACTCTTTGGACCCTTTGGTATATACAAATGTATATACAACCCTTTATATATAAACAAATGCAAAACAATTTTAGAAAAATATTAAAAAAAACAGGTCATTTGAGAAGGACATCACACAAGGGTTAATTATAACACTCACGGAACTACCGAGATATCACGTAGCCCATCATGTTACATCACTCCAGCTCTCCACACAGATCAACTGATGAGATTTAGAAGATATAATAAAGTGAGTGCATACTCTGAATTTTCAGAACTTTCAGAAGTGGCTTGCTATCTATTATTTAGAAGAAGAAGAAGAAGAAGAAGAAGAAGAAGAAGAAGAAGAAGAAGAAGAAGAAGTCTTTATTTTGTCACATATACATTACAGCACAGTGAAATTCTTTCTTTTCATGTCCCAGTGTTGGAAGTTGGGGACTGAGCACATCTTCTGCAATGATATAGTGCCCCTGGAGCAGAGAGGGTTAAGGGCCTTGCTCAAAGGCCCAACAGAGGCAGCTTGGCAGTGCTGGGGCTTGAACACTGATTAACAACCCAAAGCCTTAACCACATGAACCACCACTGCCCACAATATTATTTGTTAGTAGTTGTTATTTGTTATTAGCCCCAAATCATATACACACTCTGTTTGATGCATATACTACGAATATAATTACACCACATCATCGAGGGGATGTTTATTTACAGTCAGGAAGAAATATCCAGTGTCAGTGCATCATATGGGAGGGTTTTCAGTACGCAGGAGGTTGTGCTTCTCTTTTTTTCAGTAACCTGACAAGATTAGGGAGAAGATCTTTGTTTGTTAATTTGTTTGTGTAACTACAATAGAAAGAAAAAAGAGAGTCCAACTGTTACTAGCTGCTTATCATTGGTGACATGAACTCAGTCTTGTCACAGGATGTTCCATAACTTCAAATTATTTAACACTGAACTGATTAAATAAGTGGTTGATGAAAAATGTATGATTCTGAAATCAAAATTGTAAGCAGTAGTTAATTAACTGCTGTGAAATGAGGCTTTGGGAAAGTGATGATATTATAAAAAGAATCAACTTCATGTCAGAATACATCACACCACCAACTTGTTGATTGTTTTCAAACTGCTTTCTGGGGCAGTGGTGGCTCAAGTGGTTAAGACTCTGGGTTGTTGATCAGAGGATCAGAGGATCAGGGGTCAAGCCCCAGCACTGCTAAGCTGCCACTCTTGGGCCCTTGAGCAAGGCCCTTAACCCTCACTGCTTCAGGGGTGCTGTATTATAGCTGCCCCTGTGCTCTGACCCCAACCTCTAAAGTTGGTATATGTGAAGAAAGAATTTCACTGTGCTGTAATGTATATGTGTCAAACAAATAATCTAAATAACAACATATCTTAAAGTATTTTATTCCATGTATCTTTAAAAAAGATGTATTTTAATGTATTTCATTCGTGATCTTAGATCAGCACTTATTCTCTAGATCTATATATACAGGCTGAGATCTTTTTTTAGCTCTTGTCTTCAGGGAGATGAGCGTAACATCACCCGTGAGCCATTTCGCCACGGGACTCCACTGAGATCACTCCTCATGAGTCGTTATAAATATAAGAGCCACCTGTCAGAACAACCCCATGACCCGTCATTGCCCTGCATGGGGCAGAGAAGAGGAGAAAAGGAGGTGTTCCTGGTTCTCAGCCAGACAGCACAAGCCAATCTCTCTGCCTGATCACTTCCAGTCTCTGTGGACTAGGAAGGAATTATGTTGCTTGTTAGGGGACAGATGATGTCACTTTCCTCCTCTTTCATTGGTCACAGTTAGGCAATCTTGCTGTCCAGGGAAATGTGGACAGTGTTTGTTTTACATTGTGAGTTCCCTGTTACTGTGTACCAAGAATAACAAACCAATTAAAAAAGTATAGAACTGAGTATATGATTAAATGTTATGATTCATAAGATTAGCTATTTTTTGCATTTCAACTTTTATTCAAAAGCTCAGTGTTTGATCTAGATGTTACTAGTTTCAAAACTCACATTCAAAAACACCTGCAACCTTTAACACAAGTTAATAATAATTTTAAAAAGTCCATGACTTTAATATAATATATATATATATATATATATATATATATATATATATATATATATATATAGAATAAAATCACCTGTTCCACAGTTATTGGCACCCCTAACAATTCCTCTGAAAAATGTAATTGATTTTTTTTTTAAATATATTTCTGTAGTTGCTAAAGTTGGTCAGGGTATCTAGGAACTTTTAATTAGTAATTCATGACTTCCTGTTTCCCTGGGGTATAAATATGACATGACACAGAGGCCTAATTCTCTTACCCATTTGTAAACATGGCAAAGACAAGAGAACACACCATTCAAGTAAAAAATGTAGATGTGTGTCGACCTTCATAAGTCAGGCAATGGCTACAAGAAAATAGCCACTCGCCTTAACTTGCCCGTATCTACAGTCAGAGGACTCATTAAGAAATTTAAAACAACTGGAACAGTGACAAACAAGGATGGAAGAGGTCCCAAGTTTATCTTGCCACAACACACAGTGAGGAGGATGGTAAGAAAAGTAAAAAAAAGCCTAAGCTGTCACAGAATTGCATCAAAGAGTGGCATCTTGGGGTCATAACATAACCCCAATGGCTCCATAACAACCATCAGACGCTCTCTACATGCTAACAAGCTGTTTGGGAGGCATGCAAGGAAAAAGCCTTTTCTCAATAACACTCACAAACGTAAACGTCTGGAGTTTGCTAAGCGGTACTGGGACGTCAACCTAGATCATGTGCTTTGGTCAGATGAGACTGATTGAGCTTTTTGGCAACAAACACTCTAAGTGGGTCTGGCGTAAAACAAAAGATGAGTATGCCGAGAAGCACCTCATGCCCACCGTGAAATATGGTGGAGGATCTGTGATGCTGTGTTTCTCTTCCAAAGGCCCTGGGAACCTTGTTAGGGTGCATGGCGTTATGAATGCTTTGAACTACCAGGACATTTTAAATCAGAATCAGAATCAGAATCAGATTTATTGGCCAAGTGTGTTGACACACACAAGGAATTTGGTTCCAGCAGTTTGTGACTCTCAAAGGTACATACATAAATAACACTATAACTATACAAGAAAACAATGCAAACAATGAGATATAATATAGACAGAATGAGTATAAAATATGAATATAGAATGAATAAAATATATAAAATATGAATATAGAATATGAACGATCAGTTATGTACATAAAGTGTGGGAGTGCAAATAACAATATTGTGCAATATTATGCTTTTTGTGCAATATACAGCAGCAGTAGTGTGTAATATACAGATGATTTGATGACTGACAGTCCTGATAATGCAGTACTTATGATAAGAAGCAGTGAATATAATTATGGTGAGTTGTTGATCAGGGTGATTGCCTGGGGAAAGAAACTGTTCCTGTGTCTGGCAGTTTTAGTAAGCAAAGTTCTGTAGCACCTGCCAGAAGGGAGGAGCTGAAAGAGGTTATGTCCAGGGTGCGAAGGGTGAGTAGTGATTTTTCCTGCCCGGTTTCTGGTTCTTGTGTCGTACAAGTCCTGGAGAGTGGGCAGGGGGGCCCCAATTATTTTTTCTGCTGTTCTAACCGTGCGTTGCAGTCTGTTTCTGTCCTGTTTTGTTGCTGCACCAAACCAGATGGTGATGGATGTGCACAGGACAGATTTTATGACTGCAGTGTAGAACAGCATCAACAGCTCCTGTGGCAGACCATACTTCGTTAATTGACGTAGAAAGTACATCCTCTGCTGGGCCTTTTTGATAATAGAGTTTATGTTGCACTCCCATTTCAGGTCTTGGGAAATGGTAGTGCCCAGAAACTTGAAGGCCTCCACAGATGACACCGGGCTGTTGGATATTGTGAGGAGGAATAGTGTTGAGGGGTCTTTCCTAAAGTCCACTATCATCTCCGCAGTTTTGAGGGTGTTTAGCTCCAGACTGTTCTGACTGCACCATAGCACCAGCCGCTTCACCTCCTATCGGTATGCAGATTCATCGCCATCTTGGATGAGACCGATGAGCGTAGTATCATCTGCAAATTTCAGGAGTTTTTAACAGTTTGGTCACTTGAAGTGCAGTCATTAGTGTAGAGGGAGAATAGCAGTGGGGAGAGGACACATCCTTGTGGAGCGCCAGTGCTGATTGTCCAAATGCTGGAGGTGGCACCTCTCAGTCTCACCTGTTGTTTTAAAATAAAAACCTGATGGCCTCTGCCAGAAAGTTGAAGATGGGTCGTCATTGGGTCTTTCAGCAGGATAATGATCCAAAACATGTGGCAAAATCTACACAAAAATGGTTCAGCAGTCACAAACTCAAGGTCCTCCCATGGCCATCTCAGTCCCCAGACCTCAACCCAATCAAAAACCTGTGGGGCGAGCTAAAGAGGAGAGTGCATAAGAGAGGACCCAGGATACTGGATGATCTAGAAAGATTGTGCAAAGAAGAATGGTCAAAGATCCCTCTCTCTGTGTTCTCCAACCTTGTGAAATGTTATAGGAGAGGATTAAGTGCTGTCTTGTTAGCAAAAGGGGGTTGTACAAAGTATTAACATCAGGGGTGCCAATAATTGTGGGACACATGATTTCAAGTTGTTGTTTTTTTTTCTAAATGTGTGATTTTTTTTTTACCACCAAAGTAATGTACTTAAATGAAAGGTTGGATTTTTCTCTTTTTTTTTGCATTTGGGTTCTATGTTGTTTGAAAAAAAAAGGAGAATTTTTAGAAGTTCACGATCACATCTTAAACAGGGGCCCAATAATTATGGAGGGCACTGTTGCTGTATAAATAAGTGCAGTGCTGAGGCAGAGCAGATAAAAGATCAACTGACTAGCTTTCTATTCTCTAGTGCATTACAAGCACAGAAATGCATGTCATCAATGCAGAATAGGCTGAAAGGCAGAACTGAGGGGTTGTAATGAGCTACATGGACACAATGACATTGTATGGCTGGTTGGAATAATAAAACGACAACATGAATGTCTAGTTAGCTCTTTTTATTTTCTCTTTAATAAGTTCACAAGAGAGACTGCATGGGTGGACAGGTTGCCAAATTCACCTTGTCACCAATTCCTGAAGACTTATGTATTATATCTAACTCGTATTCTTTTAAATGATCACTGTAGCATTTAATGCATTTATTGTGTAGCAAATCAGATCAGGAACAGATTATTTGTCGTTTATAATCTACAAATGCATCCTTGTTGCATACTTAATTAGGTGGTTGACCTTTTAGTTAATTTTTAAAGAAAGAAAGAAAGAAAGAAAGAAAGAAAGAAAGAATGAATGAATGAATGAATGAATGAATGAATGAATGAAATAAAGAAACATGTTAATTCATGAAACCTTGCTATTGTCCTGTCTCCCAACCACGGAGACGGTTCATTGAAATCTGTTGTTACCGTCTATCGTAACTTTATCGCTCATTAATAGCTTTACTATGGCGACATCTAGTGGAAATTAAACAAAATGACAACCGCTCAAATGATAATTATGCTGTTTATTATTATCAAATCAAATTTTATTTGTCACATACACATATATATATACAGAGAACGACATGCAGTGAAATGCTTTTTACTTCTGTCAATTAATGACTTTATTATTATTATTATTCATATTTTTTTATCCGTTTCTCCTATCACTGTCCTACTTTGATGGTGTAGGATTAGTCTATTAACTGTAGGGAAATTTCACAAGAAATATTGACATGTAAATGCACGTAAAGCTCTAATATAATTCAGTTTTATATTAAATAATTAATCAAGGTCGTGAAAAAAGTACATACACATAACTTAATAGTAAAAAAAACTTATTTTTTTAAATAATAAAATGCTGATAGGGAGTACATCATTGACCATGTGTTTTATTGTGTAACACTTATCCCTGGATGGAAATTTTGTGATCTTTGTTGGGCAATGATATATTGTTAATATGTAAATCTAATTAATTTTTATTTATTTTTTTTTTTCAAAATTTTTCTAAGATGATAAGATAAGATGGTGATTGGATAACATAGTCCAGGGTTCTGATCTTATCCATAAAGGGCCGGTTTGGGTGCCACTTTTTATTCCAACCATGCAGAAGCCACACCTAAATATATATAAAAGCTGAGATCAAGATCAGCTCATTAAACAGGTGGAATCAGGTGTGGCTCCTGCTTGGTTGGAATGAAGCATGGTTCTTAACCCTTGACTGCTCAGTTATAAATGTATATAAGATAAATGTAAGTCACCCTAGACAAGAACGTCTGACAAATACCATAAATCTAAATGTACCCATTGATCCACATCATGCTGCCCACTTCTTACGTGGTTCTTCCTCCTGTATGTATCCTTCTGCTTGCCAAGTTCTATCAATGCTAAATAACATTCATTTTATTCCTTACAAAATCCCAAGTGGGTTTTACTCACGTAAAATACATACAGCATTTTCGATGATCAGAACGCACTATGACTATATAATATATAAATCTAATATCCATAATCATGATCATTTAATCCACAATACACTTTATTGAGGTATGATTAATGTGAAATCTGTTTTAAATTTTGATTTTAATAATTTGTGCTTATCAAGTGACAAGAACTTTTAAAAGTATATTTGTCCTTATTCAAAATGACCTTTTTTTTATTATTTTTTTTTTTTTACAGATTTTTTCATTTTAATTTTACATTACTTTTTTTAAGTTTACATTTGATGTCTTAAATATTATCTATTTTATTAGAATTAGAAATAATGTTATTTTTTATTTCTGAATCCTTGTGAATTTCTGAATCCATGTTTTTTTTTTTTTTGTTTTTTTTATCATCTCCCCCAGCATCACATTACTTACTCGTCTCTGTAAAATGCCTCCTTGCCGCTAGATGGCGCCTGTCTATTGTATCGAATACGCGCATCTTCGGAGCATCCTCCGCGGACCGAGCCCGCTCAGCCATATTGAAGTCAAGACTCTTACGCACCACATTATTTTTCCCACCCGTGTTCCTGAAAAAACCCACCTCCTTATTACGATTGGCTGAACGTTCACGATTTCGATAGTCTATTCGTCGGAACGACTACGCGTCTCAATCAGTAGCCAATCACAATTCCGAAGGCGGGATTTGACCGAATCCGGGTAGGAAAAAAACGTTCTTTCGGCAGAGGAACTGTAGCCCGCCATTGTGTAGACACTTAAGCTCTATAGAGAGACAGGGGCACTTGACTAACTCCGTAAGACATTTTCTACACTCTGCCGCACTGACTTTAAACACGTAATTAAATCGTAGGCTCAGGGGTGAAAGGAATGTCAGCCAGCAGCCTACTGGGACAGGTAAAGAGAGGCACTTTATGAACCTTATACGCTAGCAGTGACTCTCTCTATCTGTAGTGCAGTGCAGCGGTAGGCCGGAGACCACCTGCTGTCCGACTCACTGGTCAATATAAATCTTTTTTATTTTCCCCTCTTTTCATCCTCACAACTCAAACCTTCATGAATCACCTGGACCCAATCCAGAGACCGAAAGGCCAAGGAAACAAAGGTAAGAACAGGACGGAGTGAGAAGGCGTGAAGTTGTTGGCGTGGGTCTGAGGATCCGTGCTAATGCTAACGCTAATGCTAACTACATGACTAGCACCTAGGCCTGGTAGCTTACTCCATTTTCTCCAAGTCGCTTAAACATTCGTGTCATTCTCACTCGATTTTCAGAGCAAACACCACGCTAAAGTTTGTCTTTAAGCACGTAGTCAAGGTGTTTGCTGTTCTCGGTTGCCGGAACAGAGCCCGCGTTCTGTAGCCGATTAGCAAGTTAGCTAGCTGGCTAACGCTGCTAGCGGTCAGGCCAGGTTTAGAGAGCTGAGGTGAATCTGAGGAAGTGATGCGTTTAGTGGCTCAGCGAGACGTATTTATACAGATTACTAAACGTTTAATAAGAATTTAATTCCCCAGCAACTCTAAAAATAATAAGTTTGATAACTTTTTCACCCATTTAGAAAGGACAGCGCAAGGAATTAGTTAATAATCGATAGCTAGACAAAATTGCATGCTAGCTGACTTGTACCTGCTTTACCTGGTTGAAGCATAAACACCTCTTTAGTCCTTATATCATAAGCTGTAAGGTGTAAAATGTTTATGGTTTATACCCTACGTGTAGATTATTGAACCAGGGACTTGAACCAGGTACACTCATGTACTTTAGAGTATATAAATCACTTCATACACCATCTTTAAACTCATAACACTGATTTTTTAAAATGTTTAACTCTTTAAATATACATGTAGAAAATGGCCTTCAGTGTTTTATTTAATTTAATTTACTCAAAGACTTTTTTTTTTTCCTAGTGAATTTTTACCTTTTTCTAAAGTCAAAACACTGTGTGCTCTTTACTTCTTGGAAATGAATATAATGTTCATTAGTTGTATTGACGCGCAATGTTCTTTGACAAATATTAGCTGATAAATTTAATAAACAGATTCCTACAGGAACATTAAAGACACACAGTCGCCTCTCATGCCTTAGAGATTGTAGCTGATGCACCAAATGTGAATCTGTTGTGGAGGTTTTTCCAGAGAAATTGAGCCGTGTTTATATATATATATATATATATATATAAACACATATATTACATACATATATATATATGTGTGTATCAGAGAATTTGGACCTGAACGGAACACTGGTTAAAACTATTAGGTTTAAACGACCAATTAATTGCACTCATATTTAAGCTTATATGGGATTGACCCTGATCTCTGCCACATTTGCAAAGTTAAATATAATTATAATAAAATCATGCAATCCTGATAATAATTCACTGACCACTTAAGATCTGTGGCACGGGGTCTAATTATTTAGACTGTGCACTCAGGATTGTATCCATTAATATAAAAGCATTTCTGCAATATTTTCATATTCTGCTGTAATTATTACTGGTATTGTAAAAAGTAAATATGTAGAAAGCTTACATTCACTTTAACACAGAGGTATTTGGTTTTGATTCAGAACTTTACTGTCTTTTCTTATATGCTTTCTTCAATACTGTGCTGTCTGTCAGGCTATTTATCTGTGCACACGTCACACATGAAATTGTGGTGGTTGGAATTTGTGTGTGGCTACAGCTGAGGTTTGGTGTATGCTCTGAATAAGGACATCTGCCAAATGCCATAAATGTGAAAATATCAGGTATATGTAGACTATGCTCAGTAACCTCTTTTCTTTTCTGCTTTCAGTGCAAAACGGAGCTGTTGCCCAAAAGGAGACTTTAAATGATGACGAGTTCGAGCCTTATCTGAACGCTCAGCCTAGACAGGTAGGTTCTGTTACACATCCACACAATAGCAGGAGCCTGGAGACATAAATGGTGACTTGACCATTGTAGCTCCTTGCTCTGTGCCTATTATCCTCCTTAATTGCATCCTGGCTACAGGCCTTGTTTCCTGAATAAAATATGCTGTAACTGCATTGTACAAATGTTTCATTGGAATTTAACAATTCAAAGAATACACACACTGCATACTTTTTCCAACATGAAGGATGCAGGACGTATTAAGTCGTTTGATGCTTTTAGATTTTTTTTTTTCCTTTTCCTTTTGGTAGCTGATGCATTGTAAATCGTGGGAAACTGTGTAGAAAGACCAGAGGAAGAAGCACAGTAGTCATGTGTAGCTCTTATATTTATTTTGTGGTTTAGTACAAATTTAATTTAGCGCTTTTATTTGCAAGAAGATTTGAAACAAATTAGGATCTCTGGGTTTTGCTTTAATCAATTCCTGCTGCTGTTTTTTCCTTTTGTCATAAATACTTGTATGGACTCACCTGTTTTATTTGCAATGTTTCTCCCTATTCTGGTTAAACTTGATTAAAGGTATGTTAAGCAATGTTGGACCAGAGAATGAAATGACCCAAGACTGTGTTAACTACCTGTATTTATAAACCTTCAATGCAAAGTCTGTTCATGCTTACGTTTATTGTATTCTGAAAGCCAGACTCTTAAGTTGTTATTCATTTTCATCTCTTATTGAGTGAGACAGTTGGAAGGAGACCTGTTCCATATGAGAGAGAGAGATGGCATAAGTGATGAATTCTTGTAGACGTATAACACACAACTTCTGGTGAACTCGTATAGCATTGAAACAGTGTCATGCAGTATATGAACACTAGCATAAGTGTGTCACTAGCAATTAGCAGCCCCAACTCATATCATGCTTAGTCACACCCCATAAAAGTATACAGGGTCTCTCTTTTGACTGAGGTGCATCAGAAACCTTCAGTCTGACGGATCCTTTCAATTGTGTTGTTGGGACGTTTGGGGAACTTTAGTTTGCAAGCTTATAGCTAAATTCCTTATTCATTAAAAGTTTTGCCATGTATGTTTTGGTGTTTACCCACTTTTCCTCAAAAATTAATTAGTTGAATAACATACTTTAAATGATGAATGTCAGAAATTAGATAAAAAAAAATTTCACTTGTAATCTGTAATCATTTTTTTTTTTTTGCATTTATTAATGGATTGTTTTTCCATCTTTGCAGAGCAATGCATATACGGCCATGTCCGACTCCTATATGCCTAGCTACTATAGCCCCTCCATAGGATTCACCTACTCGCTTAATGAAGCAGCGTGGTCCACAGGTGGTGATCCTCCCATGCCCTACCTGGCCTCTTATGGACAGCTTAGCAATGGGGAGCACCACTTCCTCCCGGATGCCATGTTTGGGCAGTCAGGGGCACTTGGGAGCAACCCTTTTATGGGTCAGCATGGTTTCAACTTTTTCCCCAGTGGGATTGACTTCTCTGCCTGGGGGAACAGCAGCTCTCAGGGACAGTCCACGCAGAGTTATGCCTACGCACCCAGCTCGCTCGGGGGTGCTGTGATTGATGGACAGTCTCCATTCACCGCCAATGAGCCTCTTAACAAGGCTGTAGGGATGAACAGTTTGGACCAGGGTATGGCAGGGCTTAAGATCGGGGCAGGAGACATGACACCCAAAGTAGTTGGTTCTGGACTTCCTGGTGGACCTTTGAATCAGGTATCAGCAGCTCCAAGTATGCCTGCACCTTCTATTGCGCCTGCGAAAGTGGCATCCTGGGCGGACATCGCCAGCAAGCCTGCCAAGCCCCAGCCTAAGATCAAGACTAAAGGCACCTTGGGGGGTACGAACCTTCCCCCCCCACCAATCAAACACAACATGGATATTGGCACATGGGATAACAAAGGGGCGGTGCCAAAAGCAGCAACACCTCAACAGCCAGCACTGCCCACCAATGGACAGCCACCCAATCAGGCCTCTCCTCAGCCAGCTGCACCTGCCGGAGGGGTGCCACAGCTTCCCCTCACAAACGGACAGCTTGCACCCCCTACTGTTCCATTAGGACAGCATCCCCAGGCTCCTAATGGGCAGCCAGGTATGGGTCCGCCTCAACTTCAAGGCCCACCCCCTCCAGCACAACCTTCTCAACCAAACCGCTGGGTTCCCCCTCGTAACCGTGCCAACGGCTTTGGAGATGCAGCGGGTGGGGCCAGCCAGTCCCCTCCCAGTGCTGGAATAGCTGGCGTCAGCGTGCCACAAGAGCCGCACCCGGTCCTCGAGAAGCTGCGGCTTGTCAACAACTACAATCCAAAGGACTTTGACTGGAACCCCAAGCAAGGACGTGTGTTTATTATAAAGAGCTACTCTGAGGACGACATCCATCGCTCAATTAAGTACAACGTGTGGTGCAGCACAGAGCATGGCAACAAGCGACTGGACGCAGCATACCGCTCTCTGGGTGGAAAAGGCCCTCTGTACCTGCTTTTTAGCGTCAACGGTAGCGGCCACTTCTGTGGTGTGGCTGAAATGCGCTCACCCGTGGACTACAACACGTGCGCTGGCGTGTGGTCGCAGGATAAGTGGAAGGGTCGGTTTGACGTGCGCTGGATCTTTGTCAAGGACGTGCCCAACAGCCAGCTGCGTCACATCCGCCTAGAGAACAACGAGAACAAGCCAGTGACCAACTCTCGCGACACGCAAGAGGTCCCACTCGAAAAAGCACGGCAAGTCCTCAAGATCATCGCGGGCTACAAGCACACCACTTCTATTTTTGACGACTTCTCGCACTATGAGAAGCGCCAGGAGGAGGAGGAGAGTGTTAAAAAGGTAATCAAACATTTAATGGATGCCAGACTTGTAATGCAGTTAGGGTCATTACTTTGCTTTCAGACAGAGGAAGATGATGTCACCAACCCCCCTTTTTTTAGGCGTAATGTGTGTTTTCAGGTGTTTGTTTTGTGGGTGTTGTGCATGCTTGTACAACTTCCCAATGAACCACAACAGATTTGAAGTGCAAAATAAGGATTTTGAATATTCCCACACAATTTGAATGTCACTTGCATGTGAAACATGCTTTTTAATGATCTGAAATGCATCAGTCAGCTGAGTGAAGACTTGTTGAGTCAAGCATTTTAAAGGATTTTTATCATTTGACTGGCAAAAAGTTCTCAAATTGATCACTTTATGTGAAAAAAAAGTGTTTGTGTGTGTCTATTTGATTTATGTCTTCATCTTGGATGTGAACTTTCTTCTTCTTTTTGTTATTTTATTAGATGTATTTGAATCAAATAATTTATAATCAGTATGAATGCTTTGAAATCTGTATGAATTTGTTGAAAGAGTAGAATCTGCAAATAAGACCTTATCTTTTTATTTAAACAATAAGGATTTCCTGTGAGTTTTGAAACCACCACCAGATAATTTTGATAATTTGAAACGATTATTGCAGTCTGAAACTCCAAAGAGGGGATTAGTATGATAGGTTTATCTTGTTTCAGGTGCATTATAAACATCTTTGTAGCCTTGCTAGACTTTTGTTTTGCAGACATTTTCTTCAATTGTTTGGAATTGTAACGTAATTATTGGGCTAATGACTTTTACAAGAAGTGTACAGTGTCCTGTGTGTAGTTATCATTGTGCATATGGCATCACGGTGCATAAAACGGTCATAGTGAAGACCTTTTGTGTTCCTCTGTAATGTCATTTTCAAGTGATGATTTAAAAGCATTCAGGGTATTTTAGCACCTCGTGTTTTGTCCTGGTGCTAAAAGGTGTATGCTCGGGAGGTGAGTGAAAAGCTGCAATTTGTCAGCTAGCGGAAAGCCATTCCAGAAGAGTGGAGGTTATTATAAAAGCAAAGGGGGCTAAATCTGGAATGGGATGTTCTGGAAAGTACATATGGGTGTAATGGTTAGCTGTTCACAAACCTTTGGTCAAAATTCAAGATATGAATTTTCCTGGTAACAATGGGTTAGCTACCAGTCGTGTAGAAATGTGGTCAGCGGTTGTCAGTTTTGTTTGGTTACTTGGAATGCTTTGGCGCTATTGTTAATACATTTGATTTCTTGTCAGTTTGATAACATTTAGTCTTACCATCTTCAGGGTCACTTCATGTGTTTTCTGTGATCGGATAGCTATCCGATTGTAAAAATACCAGGTCTAAATGCCCTCCGAAACATTTTCGAGATGGATATAAATCCCATCGTTCAAACCACTTCAGGAGGTGGTCTGGGACGCATTTCAGATGAAACTGGACAGGTGTAAATGAACAGGGTTCCCACATGTCCTGGAAATCCTGGAAAATTAATGATTATTGTTCCAGTCCTGGAAAACACACGGAAAATGAGAGAACATAAATTGTCCTGGAAAAAATCTTCTTGTACTGGGAAATTATTATTTTTAAATGTTCTTGATCATTTAAAGAACAGTTTACAACTGGTCAAAACAATTAACATTAGTAACAGAAAGTGCTCTGTTCAGGGATGCTGAGTTTTGACGTTTTTTTTTGTTATGCTGTTTAATCTTGCTGTTGTAAACATGTTGTAAACATAAGGCGAAGGCCGGTAACATATAATAGGTTTACTTATATAAACTTAAAAAAACGTTTGCAAATGTGATGTTGATTTTTGCAACAGTTCACTAAACAAGAAGTTAAGTGACTTCCTTTCTATCCTTCACTAACCATAATAGTTCCAAACAAAGCCGGAGCCGAACGCTTTTAGCAACATACAATACAGTGGCGTTTCTTTGAATATAAGTTTATTAACGAATCGTTTGCAAAAGTGAGTCAATGACACATTCATAAATACCGAGAGAGAAAGCATGACTTCACCTCACTGTCAAAATCAAATGCCTATCGAAAAAGTGTCACAGAGAAAAGTGAGGAGTTAGCAGCTCTAGAACAAAGTTTGGAAAACATGCAAGAGCGTTTGAAGCAACTACATTAAAAAGTTCAAAAGGATACTGTTCATTGGAGCTTAATGCAGTGAATGTTTTGGACAGACAATTAAATGTTGTTTATTCCGTTTGGGAATGCTTCTGCAGTTATTTTTCATAATGCCTTTTTTTTTTGAGAATGCAGTTGGGGGAAGAGGGAAGGGAACGTTTAACAAGAAGGGCCTTGGCAGTTTTTACATTTACAGCATTTGGCAGTTGTTATAATGTGTTCATTATAATAAATTGAAGAGTTTAACTTCAGAAGCTCTGTGTGTGTGTATCCGGTGTCTTTCTAATTTTATAGTTAAGTAATAGCCATAAAGTTGTTTAAGACTTCTGGAGAGAAGAACATATTACTTTAGGCCGTGAATCTGTGATCCTTGTCTTTTTTTCCTAAATTTGAAATGTCCTGGAAAATGATCTCTGAAAAAGAGTGGGAACCCTGATGAATGTGGTTGTTCAAGCCACACATCAGCGCTATACTCCTCCCAAACGGAAGTACGTCACTCGCAAGTGATCTTTCACCCACATGTCTCGTTGGGTCTAAAAATGCGCTGCTGCCACCAGCGAAAATGCAGCGAACAGTAAATGCTGTTTTTTGTAGCATAACCATAAGTTTTTCCGTCGTCTTTTTGATTTGCATTCTGAAAACCGAATACACCAAAGCGTGTTCCATTCCAATTACCCCGGAAATGAGGTAAAATATATTTGCATTTTGGGCAGGGGTAGAAAGATGGGCTTGATATCCGATTCGCCAAGACGCATTTATGTGGCCTAATGGAACAGTTTTAACAAATCAGATAGCTATCGGATCAGAGAAAACACATGAAGTGACCAGGTGTAAAAAGGCCCTCAGTATTGGAGCCAGATTTATGAGAACATGACTCCACAAATGTGCTTGGGTCGCAGTGATGCCAGGAGACATCCGTTAAATAAGCAGTCGGTTTTAAAGCTGACATAATTTGGCTAAAGTTGTATAGAATTTTTGCTTGTCTTATAAATGCTAATAAATTTGTGTTACTTGGAGTATTTGGCTGTTAAATAAATTTTGGCAGATTTACGCTGTCAGAATTAATTAGCATTTACGGAATATTTAAAGCATGCATTTTATTTGTCTTCGAAATTAAATATGGTGTAGTTTTGATGGAAGTGAAAGACAAAACAACAATTATTGCATAGTGTTTTGATGGAAAATTATTTGCATTAGATGGAAAATTATGTAGCTTTACATGCAATCTGAGGATTTTGTGATTTACGGCTTTTGAATTTGTACGTTATTCATGGTTTGATTGCCTATATAACTTCATTTCTTGTTCTGTGTTAAACTGCAGAGTTCAGCCTCTCCAACAGTAATGTGATAGTCTCAGAAGAAAGTTTTAAAAGAATCCAATTTTTTTTTGTTATGGGGAATTCACTTAAAAGGGCAGAGTTGCTTTGAATTGAAATTTGTTTAGTGTTTAGGAGCTGCTACATGACACATTGTCAGAGTTTGTTTATTTTCACGTCTATTGGCCAGCCACTGTGGAAGATTTGTGTCATGCCCAACTTGTGTGAAATGTCTTTTTGGGCCGAATTCTGACAAACAGACCTTGTGATGCATTACACTCAAAATTTTACAGTGTTGGGTTCAAATGTACAGGTGGAATAAATGACTATCATGTGCTTTGGTTGTCCAGTAGTTTCATATCTACCAAATGTTGTGAGTTCAGCAAGAAATAATTTTGAGTGTCAAAGTAAAAAAAAAAAACTAAAAAAAAAATTAGACTTCCATGTAATATCAATTGTCCTTTCTGAAGCCGGTCACTTAATTTACTTTATACCTAAGATTCTGATTAATTTTTTCAAATTCAACAATTATATTTAAGTAAAATAAAAATGGATGTGACTAAAAAGTTCAGTGACCTTTGCAGAGGGAGACTTTTGTTTCATGTGCAGCCTGCATTCATCAACTTATTTGTTTTATCACAATTCTTTAGAATAATTATGTTCTATAAACTTGTTAACCAATTTAATCGTGCTATTAATTTGTGATCATGGAGTTTGTAGCACAAGCTTCGACGTTTAGATCGTTAACCCGCCGAATGCGAAACGAAGCCGCACATTAGATCTACTTCTCACTAAGGTGTTTTATTGGTCGTTTCCCATTAATGCATAGGACACGTTTTGTAAGCTAGTTACATTGTCTGCTCTTCTTCATCAGCTCAAATCTCACTTGTGAATTTGTTTACTTTACTGGAGTCTGTGCATTTACTGCTGCGTGTCATAAGTTAGGAGATTTTGATTCACTTCTAGAGAAAAAACAAAGTTGGATTAGTTTTGATCTATTAAAGTGCAGCATTGTTAGTATGGAATGTTGTCAATTGAACTGTTTGCCATACTGTAGTGTTTAAGATTAAACAATTGTACACATTATGCTGTATATTGCCCAGTAATGCCTTCCTCTTCATTCAACACACAGAATTTTTTCTTCATACTGAAAATAGCCGGCATGAATTTTCACCCGTGTCTATGCAACACATTAGGAGTTTTTGCTGCTGATGGTCGATTTCTGTTCCTCCTGGTAAAGGGCTAGTGTTTTGCTGCTGTATCTTTTCACCAACTTCTGTAATTCCACAGTTGTATGAACAAAATTTTGAAGACTTTTTTTTCCTTTCCTTAAACCTGTGCAGGTGGAGGTCCAGGGGAACGACCCATACTCGAGTAATCACAGCCGGAGTCACTACAGAGTGCAGGTAAGATGCACCTTGAACACAAGAATGTTGTTCACACCGATTGATTAGAGGAATGAATGGATAAAATGGTGATTTTAAGGAACTCTGAATTTTCTAATTTATGAACAATGCAACTTTATTTTTAAACCAGAAAATGGTTTGTGGATACAAGTTTGTTTTCTTAAAACGTTTAAAGTGCTCCTTAAAAAAAAAACACCATCACCACTATTTACTGTGTGCGCTTGTCCAAAGCATACATTGTAGTCTTTATTTAAAAACCCATCATACTAGTGCTAAAAAAAAAAGTCGTGATTCAACCAGCACAGCCAAGTCAAATAAGTGCCGGTCCAGTCAATAAGGAAATATACAGCGTAAAAAAAACACTGACGCATAAGCACAGTTCTTCTAAATGATTATGTTTGGAATGTACTTAATTACATCTAGGAAGAATTGGAGAAGAAAGGCTGCCGTGACCTGATTCTGGGTTGAGACAGCAGGGTGTAGGCGGGCTAAAGGAATATAAATAGCACAAACTGTAAAAATGTTGATAAAATTTATTCAAAGCTGAAACTGTACATGAAGTCTGAATTTCTAAAAACGGCCAGCGGTTCGGCAGACGGCTACGTAAAATGAAAGAAAAAATACAAGAAAACCGTGGGTGTAGTTATAGTCTGGCTCTGTGGCTGGTGCTTTAAAATAATGCCTTTTATCAGCTATTGATTTTGATGCAGTTGTGGGTTTACTGTGAGTGAATTAAATCTGCATAACGTATCATTTATTTTCTTAGAAATGGAAGACTTGCGCAAATTTTTGTAAATATTTCCAGCTGAATACGAATTGTCAACAAACCGAAGAAATTAGTTGTCTGTATTAGTGAGAGATAATCGAGCCAAATCGCTGTAATGAGTATAATGTGAAATTGTCCATTTGATTTCTTTCAAGATTTTTAATGCTAGCGGTAAGGTGTATATGGCATCAGCTGCTCCAGTCTTGTAGAAAGTCCTGTATTTGCCATGAAAATCGTTTATTTATTTATTTGTTTTTAAATAACTGATTTCTCTCTTGCTTTCCCTTTTCCCTAGGATCGTCAAGGACGTGTCAAGTAAAAGCCACTTGTTTTTTTTGTTTTTGTTTTTTTTTTGGGGAAAAAGACTGACATGGTCCTGCTCTCCCCAACCATACATCAAGATGTTTTCACTGATTATTTTGGGGAAAGACTTAACCAAGGATTCAAAGCAAGAAAAAAATGAATGAAAAAAAAAAACCTAAATGAAGACTCTTCTCTTGATTTCTGTTGACTTAAAAGACTTACTTTGAACTTGTAGTAAAGGAAAAAAACGAATATTCATAGGACTACAACTTAATTCTATAGGATGCTTAGGTGATCATTTTTGCTCCTTATTGTCCCATTTTTTCTTTTCTTTTTTTGATGCCTCCTCTTTTTTCCTTCCTTTTTTCTTTTTAACTGTTTTGTTTTTACAGTCCAAGAGCAAGGCTGGTCTGCCTCATCACTAAAGTCTATAGTGGATTTTTTTTAGTATTGGATTCTAAGGCCCTGCTTGATCGGCAGTCCGTTTCATTTCTTTGTTAATCCCTTCCCATTTTTTTTATTGGAAATGATCTCATCAGGATGCATAGTGGGAGTGGCCTTTCACTGGATGTTGCATTGTGAATAATTCTACAGTAGCCAGTGCAAAATGTCATCATGGCGGAAAGGAAAGATGTCCTTATCTCTCTGAGTGAAAACGTAAAATAGTAATGAATGTTCGGGACTGTTGTTTTAGGCCTGGTTGTAAAAGTGGGTTTTGGTCATGACAGTTTAATCAAACACCAGAAATGTTAATTTACTCAGTTGTATCATTTTGTTATGGCGTGTAAAACTGGGGCTGTGTTTAAAAGTCTTCTCTGACCTATTTTTTGTTTTGTTTCTTTTTCCCTTCAAGTCGCTATGGGCTGCTCTATTCTCGTCATCCATGTTTCTTTCTCTTCTCTGTTGCTTAAGTCAGCATCGAGGTGGGTTTTGGACCCTCTCTTTCTATTACTCAGTTCATGAAAATAAATGTGGTATACTCAGCACAACACGTGTTGCTTTCTCCCCTTGTTTGACTACATTCATCACTTCCCCACACTAACCCATGTCCCAAATCGACTGGTTCCTCCCTTCACCCTCGATTAATTCAGTAGCCGAACAAGTAGTATGTTAATGTTGGTGCATTAATACCAAAAAGAGGGGGGTCCTACAAAACTTCGGGCATTGATCATCATAATAAAAAGCTGCTGAAAACACGTAGTGTGATTCGATTTTGTTTGGGTGCAGTTTTGCATGTCGCAACAAATCTTGTACATGCATGATTTAGCATGTAAGATGAGCCTTGTTCCATTTGTACCATTTGATAAATTATTGCGCTACGCAAGACGACCATCGGGTGTTTGAAATTTTTGTTATACGTTCAGAAGTAAGCAGATAAGTGTGTTGTGTTGTATTTGATGTGGTTTTGATTGCTAAATGACTGAGAACATGGTGGACTTTTTTTGCAGGTTGTTTGTATGAAAGAAACACTTCAAACGTCTCAATTCTGGTTACCGCTGAAAGGAGGATGCGTTTTCTAACAGATGTCCGTTTACCTGTGCGTGTTACTAGACACACCAAGAAATTAAGCAGTGTCAGTTTTGAGTTTAATTAAAATATTGAATGACAACCATTTTTACATTTTCAGTTTTTTTCTTTTTCTATTTGTATAAATTTTAATAGACCTTGTCCCAAAGCAGCTGTATAGAAATCCAGATGTGGATTGAGCCTGCGAATAAGTGGTGACCATAGGAAGAAAAGATGCATCAGGAAGAAACCTTGAGAGGAACCAGGCTCAAAAGGGAACCTATCCTCATCTGGGTGACACCGGGAGTGCGATCATAAAGGATTACTCTTCTATTACTGTATAATGTAAAGTCACACTGTACTTAATGTGTTGAAATGTGTATTTGGCTGTGTGAGCTCTAAACAAGATCCATCCAAATGATGTGTACTAGACAGTCTTTGATTTACGTACAGTCCAAAGCAGATTGCTTATGTCAAGGCTCAAGGTTTTGCTATAGTCAGGAAGTGTATATTAGTAAGAATATACATTATTGTGCATATTAGTAAGAATATACATTATTACTCCAATACAGATGTATACTGTAAGGTGAATTAGTACAGAATGTGTTAAAGGGATGTTTAGTATAAGCATCTTGAAGTTCCAGCAAAAGCTCTTGGGTACAAATCTTAAATATCCAGATAAGATAAATCACTGTTCATCCTTTTCCAAATGAAGTTAGCAAAATCCATTGTAGTCCTTAACGATCTAGTCTTCGCTTAAAGAGCTCTCTAAAGAAATCAGCTTGTTCTGTAGGTTTAAGAGTGCAAGCTTCTTTGTCATGCTTAGGTCATGTCAACTGAAGGGCAGACAACATGCATGATGATTTGCATTTTTGTCTGGAGTTCTGGAGAGAGCTCAGTGCAATGGCTAACCATGGTGAGGACTGGAAAATGGAGTCATGAAGTTATTTTTGTTCTTTAAATATACGTTAGTTTGTAAATTTAGTATTTTGTTGCAACTTAAGAGTTATGGGTTCTGGGTAACGTCAATATGTTTAGTTGATATACCATCCAGCTCAGGTTGTCTGTGTATGTTCCTCCTCTGGGTTCTCCAGTTTCATCCAACCTTCCAAAGACATGCCAGTAGGTACACTGGCGGAGAGAGAGAGGATGAGGTGATGGACTGACAAGGTGTATTCCTGCTTCACTCCTAGTGTTCTGGAATAATTTAATAAAGTTGAAATAAATGTTCCTCAACTTATAAAGAGCGCAGGTTACCAATTCTAGTTCAGGTATCCTGTGAGCAGAAAGAGAAGATACTCTAGGACCAAGATTGGGAAGATGCTGACACTAGTTTGCAACAAACTAGCTATAGCAACGTAAGCACTCTGACTGGTTTATCTTAAGCAGGGCTTCCACAGTAGTTATTTAATTCTGCAAATAAACAACAGAAATTGATGAGTGTCACTTTCAGGGTATGTTCTTTCTTTACACCCAGTATTCATAGGATAAGAGCTGGATCCACCCTGACCCTGACCTCGATCACACCCGGAGTGTCGTCTGATTGCTACTGTCTCTCAACATGACCAAAAATAAAAGTTAATAAAGGCCATAATGAGCAATATATCTAAAATATTATAGTGCAAAGCAGATAATGCTACAGTAAATATTAATGAACTGAGCTTTAACCACTTGATAGATCAGAGAAACAATATAGTGAAAGATATATATATAAAAAAAAAAAAAAACGGGTAAATGGTCCTTGACAATATTGAATGTACATGTCAGATAATTTACTTAAAAGGTTAATAAATCTTCTGTATCTTGCAAAAAAAAAACAAACACCCACATCAGTTTGCATGTCCTAACAAATTTCAATCACACCTTCAAGTGCCTTGCACAAATGACTAAAACATAGGTAAAAAAAAAAAAAAATTTAAATCTTGACGAACAATGTACATTTTAATCTTTGGGAATACGAGAGGAAGAAAAAAAGCGTCTTTTATTCGTTTTTTATTTATGTTCAATGATATGGAAAGTTTTTAAAGAAATGTAGTGTTATGAATGAAGTCCTCATGGATGCAAGTAACTATAATTTTGTGTTTGCTATTAATAGGATTAAAAAAATCAACTCACACACACACACAGAGAGAGAGAGAGAGAGAGAGAGAGAGAGAGAGAGAGAGATTGGTGTATGTATATATGTATATATTGACATTTCTGTCATTTAGCAGACACACTTATCCACAGTGACTTACAATTAATTTTGTTTTATACAACTGAGCAATTGTGGGTTAAGGGCCATGCTCAGGGGCACAGCAGTGGCAGCTTGGAGGACCTGGGATTCGAACTCATGACCTTCCGATCAGTTACAGCACCTAAATGGTATTCCAGTCACAAACCCACAACTAAAGACTAAAAAAAAAGGGCTATAGATTTATGTGTTATTAAGATGTATTTTCTTGTTATTTATAAGCTTATAAGTGTAACTACTGGGGTAAATTATATTATAGATTATTAATTAATTATTATTATTATACTTAATTATTTTAAGTATCAATGTTTAATTCATTCTATTAATTAACGTAAATCCACATTCACAAACAGCTGCTAATGATGAAATAAATAATTGTGTGTTAAAAATCAGACGAAAGGGAGAAACAGTTCAACATTTTCCTTTAACCTTAAGATTCTATTCTGGAAATGGCGGCATGGTGCAGAAATTAAAGGCATTGGCCAGTAGAGGGCAGCAAATCTCCTGTAAATTTCCTCAGAGCATTAGTGTGTTTTATGTTTGTAGGAATGTTTTAGTGTGCATTAAGTGTGTTTTTGATATGCCAAAATCATGATGTAAGTGCAGCTTCCTATTTATATGGGTCAAAATATTATCAGCTGATGCTATTTTATTTTTGTTCAATTTACCACAAAATGAAATTGTAATGTCACTGTGAAATGCAAGCTGTAATCCAGTCAGCTCAACTAAATGACAAAAAAACTGAAAGGTTATTTCTCTCTTGATATACATCCTTTTTTCTCTGTACACACCTTATAGACAAACAAATTAAGAACAGTGGAATTTTATTTATGGATGATGGACAGCCGTTTTGTCTTTTTTTGTGTGCTTTTTCTATATCAATTTATATTTATTTTTATATTAGACATTAGATTTATATATCTATTGAAATTTCCGTTTGATAGATATATAGATTAAATTAAAGCAGCATATTGCATAACAGTCTCGAGAAGAACTGCACAGATTCTCCAGGAGGCTCAAAATAACAACTAAATTACTCATAAACTGCACAAATCATACCTGAGGCTAATTATGATTTATGATTTTTTTATGATTAAAAAAGGCTAATTATGATTTTTTAAAATAAATAAATAAATAAATAAAGTATTATCACACCAAATGTTGACTTTTTGTTTAATTACTGTTTACTGCACATCACATTATTTTATGTAGAAACATTACTGTACTGCTTATATTGTGTGTGTGTGTGTGTGTGTGTGTGTGTGTGTGTGTGTGTGTGTGTGTGTGTGTGTCTGTGTGTATGCGTGCATGTGTGTGTGTGTGTTACTGCTGTCGGCATAGGGTTATGTGCTGCTCAGCGTATCTGTATTTTTGTGAGTTTGTTTGTGGTAATATCCTTGCATGCTTTAGAGTTACGTCATGAATACAGAAATATAAATAGCAGTAAGTATAGAGCCTTGATCAACCACACACACACATATACACAAAATCCTTTTTTATAACAAGTATTACATTGGATCTGTTCTCTCCCTGGGCCTTTATTCAGACGTGTGCCGTTCGGAAGACGCCACTGCATTTGGTAAATATTCCAACGGTCGACCTGTCAGGGAGGTCAAACCCATCCATCAACTAGAGGCATTCTACTCATTAAAGATTTAGGTCCATTATTGCAAAGGATGGAAATCGTGTGAGTGCTTGCAAGAAGTCATGTATATACTGTAGCTGCATGTGTGATCATAGCTGTGTATATTTTAGGAAGTGTGCAAATTTGTACTGTATTGTGCAAATCTGTGTGTATTAATGTGTGTGTGTGTGTGTGTGTGGGGGGGGGGGGGTTAGTTGGGAGGTTGGAGTGAACGATGTGTGAAGCGGCACGTGGCGATGCCTATGGCCTATCTAATTCAGGGTGCCTGAGGGTTACACTTTTGACCTCTCTCTCTCTGCTTCTCACTCTTTTTTGCTGTCCCAGAGGAACACACTGTCTCATGGGACACTGAAACGACAGCAGGATGGGGGGCGGCACGTGTCTGTAAGAGCAGTGCATTTTAGACAGACACCGTCTGCCTGTCCCAAACCCCAACCCCCTTTCAGTCTTGTCCAATCAGTGTCTCAAATTATACCACCTCAAAGACACTAGATTAAGGTGCTTTTTGTACTATTTTTACTGTGGAAAAACCAACTGGATGAGAAAAGATAGTAGACATATCATTTCACTGAGTGGCCTGAATGAGACAGAAACATATAGATAAATTTTTTGAATATTTTTATCTGTCTCTCTCTATTTTTCATATTTATCTACTTATAGCTGCACACGTGTTCTGTATGTGCAGTGACATTCAAAACTGGTTTGAAGATGAAGCATTAAAATGATCTCAAATCTTCAAAAACATAGTCTATACTATATCTTAAATATATAATGTGAGGTTAGATATGTTAGATAGATAGATAGATAGATAGATAGATAGATAGATAGATAGATAGATAGATAGATAGATAGATAGATAGATAGATAGATAGATAGATAGAATGTTTTTATTGCACTTTTTTAAAAACATCTACTATTAAATGTTTCATATGCATTCATTTGCACCATATTGCCATATTTATGGATTTTAATATTTTTATTTGTATCTATTAAACATGCACTGAAATTTAACATTGAATGTAAAAAAATAAATAAATAACACCATGTAATTTATGCATTTACATTTTTTGCTTTTTATAAAATGAATAAAGTGCATGCCAATTTGTAGCTATGCAGCTATACAGCGCTGTGAATGTGCTGCATTGTGTTAAGGTTGGGGGTCTAGAGAGGATTTCAGACACGCACCCGTGGACGTTGTCTGTCTACTGCCTTATACTGACATGTATTTACATAAGAAAATGTGTTAAAAATAAGTCTAGTTAAGTGTTAAGGCCTAATAACGGTGTCCAAAAGCGTTGCAGAGATTCTTAAATGCTTCAGGTTCATTTCATAGTTCTTCATACTTCGTAGTAATATTCAAAAAAGTTATATCTTTCAACAGTCTTTAATGGCATGTAATAATAAAAAATCCTAAATTAAACTCAATACTAAAAACACATTCAAATTCTGCTTCAGCATTATTCAGGTATTCAAACGACAGTGTGAATTTTCTTATAGCTCATTCCAACAACAAAAAAGGATGAGGATGTGTTTTTCACATTATTATACGTTTTTTATTTGAATGTCTCATATTATTCAGGTTAGATCTGTAGAGCCTCATCTTAGCTGTGCTTCAGCTGTGTTTATTATGCGTGGTTTTATTGATTTGAAAAGACATCAGGTTGAATTATTAGTGACTTAAAGGCGAGGGGGGGATAATAAATAAATATTCATTATCAGAAAAGGACACGCCAAGGGATTCCGTCTTCCTTTTCTTTTTTTTTCTATTCTTTTTTTTATAATCAAAAATGAAATAAAATTAATATTTAGTTAACAGCAATATTTCATATTTGAGTATTTTGTCTTTTGCAATGTCATTGAAACATGTCTGTTTTTGTGCAGCTGGTAAGAACTGAACCAGGTATTTATTTTTTAGTAAAATGTTATTCTTTAATTAAAAATAATGATAGTAATAATAAACCATCTCTTAAACAGTTGCGCATATGTGCTGCATTTTCTGGGCACGCACAGATTTGGAGGTAAATGAAGCAGTTTAGGCCCTGATATCTCTGATATAAGACGTTAAGTCGAAGCTATATGGCAGATTTATAACGTAAATATAATCCAAAAGATAAGAATTCAAGAACTGTGCTTTGTTTGCAAAATATATGATTACCAATACAGTCTTTGAAATATTCACAATAAGCTGCATATATACATGGATACATTATATAGATATATTTTTATATTAATGTACCGTTTTATTAGTGAATGCATGCCGTTTGTTCTTTTTTTGGGCATGTTTGCGTTTGCGTGTGTACTGAATGTAGGTCACAATAATAATGCAACCTTGGCAATTTTTTTTTGGCCTCCGTTTTAAAGGTGTGGCTGTATCCCGACCGACTGATTCTTCCCTAAATATACACACTACAAAAGGCTGAAAAATACATTTTGCTCCAGATTCTAATGCTTTTTTCTATATGCTCAATTGTGTTGAAAATTGATCCAGGTTATTCTACAGTTAAAACGATTTAGTGGTGTCCTATTTAGAGCTATGAATTCTGCTTGTAATGTGATAGAATGAGGTTTTGGATGCAGCCTGCCCGTGACCTTTTAAAGGTCTATATTAGGCGTCACTTGTCTTTCTCAAGGAATTTCTGCTTAAAAGTGAATATCAGGCTGTCTTTTGTCAGGATATTAAAATGATCAAGTCATATACTGTGAAGGCAGGTGTAAAAAAAAAAATGTAGGCAAGAGAAAAAAAAAACGGGAAAAGAAAGCAATCAAATCCACCATTGTGCTTAATAAAGCTTTATTGCAGGTTCATGCACAGGGCCTGATGCACAAAGACAGATAATAGCTTCAGAATTACATAGTAAATATTGTTAGTAGGTGTTACCAGTGTGACACGAACGGTAAGGCCGCTCTAACCTGTGTCATTTCTGACGATCTATCTCGGTATCTAAACCTTCCATGTCTCTGTGAGCAGGGTGATGTGTATTGGTTCTTCTCTTGGCATTCACCGCGTGCCTTAATTGTATTGAAATTAAATCAAGGTCCACTGTGAACACAAAGAGCTTAAACCTACAGTTCCATAGCTCACATATCAACATCCATATTCCTTTCTTCCTGTTCCTTTCTCTCCTTATCGTGCGGTCTACAGCATGCGTAATCTTCTCGTCCGTCCTCTAGTCTGTCGTAATATCTTTTCTCTCCTTACTTGCCCTCTCGTTGTCGTAATTGCGGTCCATGCACAAGCTCCTAATTTTTTCTCTTTCATATACATTCACACCAAGGTCTATCAAATGACAGTTTCATTCAGCATGCTTTTAAATGCATCCATACATCCATCATGACGCCATCTTATTCCCTATTGTGTAAATACTATGTGTTTGTATATGTGTATGTGTGTGTGCGTGTGTGTGTGTACGAGAGACAAGAGCGTATAGCATAGACCTGCTTTCCGAGGGATCTTGATCCTGATGTGAGATGAAATCTGAACGCGTTTCGCAGCCAGGCGGCATGGAGTCGACTTCACTGCATTTCCTTTTTATCTTTTAGCAACAGAGCATTATGTAAGAAGCAGCCTCATCACACAGACACACACATACACACACACACAAACACACAAACACACACACGTTACAGCATAGACCTGCAGGAATCCAGAACACCAGCCACGTTCCTATGCATGCTAAAATGCTAATATAGAACAGAAAGAGAGAAAGAGAGAGAGAGAGAGAGAGAGAGAAAGAGAGCGAGGTGTGAATTGTCAGCTCATTCAGCTCAAGCATCCCTTCAAGACTCACCTCAGCATCGTCGTCCATGTTGAAGCTCACAGACACACCGCAATGTAAAGCAATCTGCCTTCTACTGAAGGGAGCTCTACTGCTCTCTCTCTCTCTCTCTCTCTCTCTCTCTCTCCCTACCCCCACCTTGTGCATCTCGCATCTCTCTCTCTCTCTCTCTCTCTCTCTCTGTCTCTCTCTCTTTCTCTGCATTCCCTATTCACAGAGATGCATGCACAACATACAGCTGTGATACACCACTAGGTCAGTATTGTAACCCCTGCAATATCTAAACATAGAAAAAAACATATCATAACATGCAAAACAAGATTAAATCAAAGAACATTACATACAGGTACATTTTCATTTTTAACATTAAACAATTAAAAATCTGTTACAGCGATGGCCATCAGAGACAGAGATCCCCGCGCCACCATCTTGTCCTTCTTCTCTTTTCAAAAATAACCGTTGAATCCTGAGACAGGAGCATATACGTCCCGTTTCCCCTGGCGCTATTTCTGTTCTCCATCAGCAGAGAACATCCTGCAGCAGTTGCTTCCGGGAAGAAGATGCGCCTCGACTGAGAAGAAGAAGCAGGATGGTGGTGGGAATTTGCATGGATGGATGGGATGGGATAGAGGGAGGTACGTAGGTAGAAAGATAGCCAGGTAGCACTGTATCACACATGCAGGAATTAATTAAAAAAAAAAAAAAAAAAAAAAAAGACACAGGTGGGGAAGGCGGAGTGTCATTTTCCTCCAGCTCACCTCCCTGAAAAATGTTTAAAAAAAGAAGAAGAAGAAAGAAAGAAAGAAAGAAAAGAAAAACCAGTCTCCATACCTTAACCTAAAAAAATCCTTTAGTGGATTTTGGCCACTCAGATAAATAAAATAAAGAGGAACATGGTTTTAAAATGGATATACATATATAACAGAGGCAGTATATATGTATAAAGGTCCACAGAGTAGAAGAGGAAGAGGAGGCATGAGAAGGAGGAAGAGCATCTCACTTTCTCTCTCACCCACACATACACACAAACTCAGATGCACTGTGCAGCGCGTACGCTTCAGCTCCAATTTATGCTCTCTGTTTGACACCACCCCCACCTCTCTAGGCACACACACACACACACACACACACACACACAAACACACACACACCCACACACACGTATACACATCCCAGCTGATCACGGTGGACGGATTAGACTGCGGGGACAGCTGGCAGGGATTACACACACGGGGGGGTCGGACAAGATGGGGGAAGGAGAGGACCTCTATGACGGGGATGCGCACATGCTCATATACACACTCACATACACACACACTCATAAACACACTCAAATACACACTTTCATATACATCACTGTGACCTTTTCAGTCATTGTGCAGGTGACTTCAGGCACAAATAATAAGTTAAAAGTGTGTCCATGTAACTTGTAACACAAAGCGCTCACATACAGTAATATACAGAAATCGTATGTGCCTGTGCATGCGTGCGTGCATGTGTGTGTGTGTGTGTGTGTGTTAAAGCCAGACGGTGATATTAAATGTATGTTAATATGTGCGAGGCATGTGTGTCTGCACGCTGGGGGACGCCAAATTCTGGAGGTGACCTCTGACCTCATATCACTCGATCATTTTGGGGCGATCAGCTGATTGGTGAGGGGTGGATTGGGGTGGAGAGGCAACGCGGTGGAGGCCCAATCTGCTATCCCAGCATGCATCTCCCTTCCCCCAAACAAACACACACACCAACACACACACAATCAAGGACTCATTCCAGCAGAAATGTACAATTTATACGCTCTGCCAAATTACATTGCAATCAAATGAAAAGTTGATACTGATATGTTGTTATTTACCAAAAACAATGATGATGAAAATATAAAATACATCAAAGGTCACTGAGTCAGGCATTTCTACATAACAGGGATTTATAAATTGTACTTTTTAAAAATGAACTTATGGTTGTTCTTGTGACAGGGATTTTTTTTTTTTTTTTACATTTTAAGGTAATTTTAATTTTAAGTAAAAAATATTGGTTGATATTTGGAAAAAACATCTTAAAATTAAAAAAGAAAAGAAAAAGAAGATGCTAAAATATAAATCAAATTTATTATTAAAATGTAGAGTAAATATAATTTTGGTTTATGAACCTATAGTTTGTGCAATTAGCATAAAAACAAAAAAAGTTTTTTTGTTTTGAAACTCAAGTTTATTTTTTGGTTTTTTATTATTATTATTATTATTATTATTATTATTATTATTATTATTTCTCAATGGATTTTTATTGTAATGTATTTGCTGGTAATGTAATAAAAACTAAAGCAAAGCAAACATGGAATGAATTTGAATTAACAAATTAATACACGTTAGTGAGATTAATTCAGATATTTTTCTGTATTTAAAAAATATCCAGTCATGATATTGTGAAAAATAAAAAAATTAATGTACACTGCTTCACAATTCCTTACTGTATGTGATAAACTCAAGTGCGTACGCAAACCATCGAGATTCCTCTATTTGAATTTCATTTACATTCTGAACTTCTGTTTTCCTCCTTTGTAATTAAATGTTAGTTATTAAGACGAATATTAAATAAAAAATAAATAAGGCATGCATACACAGAAAGCATAGATGAGTTATTATTCTTGTGTGTGTGTGTGTGTGTGTGTGTGTGTGTGTGTGTGTGTGTGTCACAGGAGTAATAGCCTACTCTTCCAAAATATAGAACTCTTAAAAGGATTGGCTCAATATTTGTTTCTTTGGAAAACTATCAAGGGTTCTAGTTGAGACAGTACAACACACAGAACCATTATGGAATCTAAGAACCACAGAACCTAAGAACCAAAAGGTTTTGTAGAACCCTTGATTATGAGCCTCAATTTACTCATGTGATGTCTCTAATCTTTAATCTGCTGTGAGATTAGCAAATAAAAGCCCTCATTAAAATACAGTTCAACTATCTGTGTGTGTGTGCGTGTGTGTATATGTGTGTGCCTGTGTGTGTGCGTGTGTGTGTGTGTTTGCATGCATGTGTGTGTGCATGGGTGAGTGTGGTGAGTTGGGGGGGTTGTGTGTGTGTGTGTGTGGAGGGGGGGTGCATGTGTGTGTGTGAGTGGTGTGTGTGTGGGGGGGGTTGTGTGTGCAGGTGTGTGTGTGTGGTGTGTGTGTGTGTGGTGTGTATGTGTGTGTGGTGTGTGTGTGTGTGTGTGTGTGTGTGTGTGTGTGTGTGTGTGTGTGTGTGTGTGCACCCCTATAGGACAGTTTTGATATTGAGGAAAGATTTGGTTGCAGTTTGTTCAGGATTTGGGTCATGCGGGTGTGACATCTAGAAAACGTTTGTGTTCTGTAGTTGATCTTCTGAGTAAACCTAAAGGTTCTGTGTAATCTTTATAAAATATAAAAATACATGTAATCTGTATAAAACTACTACTGAGCTAGTGAGTGTGTGTGTGCTTGAGTGAGAGAGTTTGTTAGATGTTCATTTGCGTATTTCATATTGTATCCAAGGCTGCATTTACAATTAACATACCTAGTTTGTGTGTGTGTGTGTGTGTGTGTGTGTGTGTGTGTGTGTGTGTGTGTGTGTGCAAAATGGCAAAATATAGAAATTACAAAATATACAATTCGGAGGCATGACTTCATTGTCTGTGTGTGTGTGCGTGTGTGTGTGCGTGTGTGTGTGTATGAGTGTGTGTGTGTGTGTGTGTGTGCAAAATGGCAAAATATAGAAATTACAAAATATACAATTCGGAGGCATGACTTCATTGTCTGTGTGTGTGTGTGCGTGTGTGTGTATGAGTGTGTGTGTGTGTGTGTCTATTGCAACACAATTTGCAATTTATACCATGACAAATCCCACCCAGTTGCAACATCACTGATAAAAGCTGCTGTGATTGTATGAAAGGCTCAAAATAGAGTTGATAATTAAAAATTTAAAAAAAAAAAAAGAATAATAAAAGCATGAAACAAATTTCATTATGTAAATTTCATGACTTAGACTTGTACGATCATTGATGATTACCCAACAGCGGGGGGAGATTTGAGGGGGTTGACAGTGAAACATCAAAAATAGTTTTTAGTGATACCTTCATAACAAGGAATTTTAGATCACTATTATAACATCTTGTATTTTGCTGTAATAATAATAATAATAAAAACACTATGATGCTGTGTGTAATTTTCATGTAATGGTTTTGTAATGATATTTACAAATAACTGGTGAGAACAATGAATACAGTATCTGTACATGAGAATATCACCTGAACTGGACGGTGGCTGCAGTATGACGTGTATCATGATTGTTTTTATGGTTTTAATGATTGTATCACAGCCACAAGCAGAATTTTCCACTATAAATTCTTGCCTTACTTTACTCATGTTTACCAAAAAATAAGCAAATTTTAGCAACTCTGCTAGCAATACAGCGTTGAAAATGTCTCTACTGAATATTGGACAAAACTGTTGGTTGTGTAACAAAATATTAAGTTAAAGATACCATCATTTTTGTCCAGGCCAGTTTTATAAGATTAGTATTTTTTTTAAATGTTTCTGTTGAACCACAATTCAAAAGCAATGTCTGATTTGCGTTAGATAATTTTCAGCAAATTTTCTTTTGTCTGTTTCAAGTTATTTCAGTGACTGCTGTGTGTTTTTCTTTCTTTAATGGAAGAATACAAACCATTTTGTCCACGTGTGTAGGAACGCTGTGTTCTTTTTGTGTTTCGAGTTTGGTTTTGTTGTGATTCTAGTCTCGTCTCCACCTCAGTCCTGTCACTGGTTCATTTCCCAGATGTGTTCACCTGTTCTCCATTTAGCATTTAATTAGTTTGTCTATTTATACTCTGTTGTGTCTTGGTCTAGTTGTAAAGATTTTTTCATGCATTTTATTAATAGTTTCTTAATCCTGTGTTTCCTGTTCTTTCTTCCTTGTGGATTATCCTTGTTTGATGCTACCTTTCTATTCACTGATACTACGCTTTGAACACTGATACTGATTCTTTGATTTCTTGGATCATGAGGAAGACGTCAGCATTGCATTGTCTTTATTACAAGAAAATATCCCCTTATTGAGATCACCGTCCTCACTGCTCTGATATTAAAATCTCATTGTTATTGAAACCGAGCCTAAAGTAAAACTGAACTAATTCAGTAGAACTAATCATTCAGTGATTGTGCCAAAGAGAAGTTATCAACTCCATGTGGTCTTTGAGGACAAAAACCTCCTAATCAATACACAATTGTTGGACTGTATCTGACTGTAGAAAGGATATTATTCATAATAACGCACTCTGGTGTTTATAACAGTTTATAATCACACCCTCCAGTGTCACCCAAATGAGGATGAGGTTCACTTTTGATTCTGGTTCCTCTCAAGGTTTCTTCCTCTTCCATCTAAGGGAGTTTTACCTCACTACAGTCACCTCAGTCACCTCAGACTTGTTCACTGGGGATAAATACAAACACATTTAAATATAAGTCTAATATTAATCTTGAATCTTTGTATAAATCTTTGTATAATGTAAACATTCTGTACGTTTTGCAATATTTATTATGTTCTGTAAAGCTGTTTTGAGATGATGTGCATTGTTAAAAGCACTATACAAATACATTTAAATTGAACTGAATTGAATTAATAAGATTACAAGTAGATATTGGATGAAAGTACAATAACAAGCAAAATTTCTCAGTTGGTTATCATGTAGAATATATTTACCCAATGATAATGATTCTGATGGGGATTTTTTTTCTTCTTGAGCAGCGGCAGCGCGCTTGCATAGTTGTTGGCTTTGTACCTAGAACGATTTTAATCATTCTTCATAAATAATCAAATGTTCATACTGTCCATTTTTAGATAATCTTGCTTTCAACCAAAATTGTACATTCTTTGTTGCAATAAGAGCTACAATTTAGCAATTTGTCATGTACCGTTTCACCAGTAGGTCTGAAATCCTAATCCAAACTGTCTCAGAAGAAAATAAGACACAAATTTGCTATCAGTGATAACAGTGATATTTGCATGATTATGACACCCATCCGTGAAAGTGAGTTCCCCTGTGTGTGTGAGTGTGTGTGTGAGTGAGTGAGTGAGTGAGTGAGTGCAGAGCGTAGAGTCAGAGTTGATTTCGGCCTGATCGATTCTTTCGACTCCCTCGGGGTCAGTCACTGGTCGGCTTCAACGACCCAAATATCGCTCTCAATTTCATTAGTGTGACCACATTCGCTGAGATACAGCGTGACTGGTGTGTGTGTGTGTGTGTGTGTGTGAGAGAGAGAGAGAGAGAGAGAGAGAGAGAGAGAGAGAGAGAGAGAGAGAGAGAGAGAGAGTTATTAAACTGAAAGTAACAGTGTCTTGTCATTCTTTTTTAATCCTTTTTCTTTTTCAAAGTTTTTACTATTCCTTCATGCCAAAGCTCATTAATGAAAAAAGAAGGAATTTCATTCCAAAACAGAAAGTAAACACACTTCTCTTCCTCTCTGTCTCTCTTTCATGCACTTATTCTCTCTCTCATGTTCTCTGCTCCATGTCTCACTCTTCCTCTGATAGCAACCCAGCAACAGCACATCACTTTTCCCAAAATCCCCTTGCTCTCTCTTTCTCTCCCAAAATCTCTCTCTCCACCCCACCCTACACCCCCACATGCAACAACCCAGTTTCCACTGCCTCTCTGAAACAAATCTCTCCGTGACCCACTTCTGCTCTCGTCCCATTTTTGTGCGTATGCAAGGATGTGAGCTGTGAAGAAACTGCGGTTTAAAAAATAAAAAAAGGAAAATGATGAATACGGTTAGTGATTTATCATTTATTTAACCACATGGGATCCCACTGAGCTTCACATCAGAATCCTGTGCATAATTTATAATACAATAAACAATCAGAAATATTTTTGTCGTCTGCATGTCATATTGAAGGCTATTCAGATATGCAGTTCTTCTTAAAAAAATGATGAAGGTACACAGTTTGGGTTCTGGCATGTTGTTTTCATCTGAATGTGCCAGTTTTGGTGCATATGATGAGCTGAGGATGTGCACTTCTACTAAATGTATATGAATTTTATATGGATAGATAGATAGATAGATAGATAGATAGATAGATAGATAGATAGATAGATAGATAGATAGATAGATAGATAGATAGATAGATAGATAGATATGCATGGTGTAAAAGAAATGCGAGCTGTGTGTTGGAGTATTGCAGTTTTTAATCAGCATGGATTTGTTGATGAGCATTTGAAGTAAGTGCTGCATTTAGTGTTTAATGGAAAACTCCAGTGTTTTTTTTTTTTCAGCCTAATTTCTATCCACAGCATCTGTACCATCCATCCGTACATGAGCTCTGTTACTACAGGACACTGAAAAACTAAGAGCAGATACCGAGCCATTTTTGCTGAACAATTATTTGACGTACGTTTATTTTACAGACATTTTTTTACACTGTAGTTTTAAATCTGCATGAAATGCATGTCGAGCCTTTAAAAAAAAAAAAAACGCTTAAAGAAAAAACATTCAAAACATTTAATGTTTTTCCTATCTTCAAACATCAAATTTCTGTGTCTTCCCTAGCCTCAGATTTCTGACAGAACTAAAACCTAATGTGTTTTTCTATTGTTCTACCCTCAAATTTAGGCATGAGTGTTTCTGTGAGTTACAATAACCTTCCTCCTCTCCTCTGACCTCTCTTATCAACAAAGCATTTCCTACCTCAGAACTGCTTGGTGTTTGTTTTACTTTTCATTTTAAAGAGTTTTCCCCAGGCTATGACATGTATATAATGATATATTTTAAATATCTAGAGACAAATTCAAGCAGCTAAAATCCCTCGGCTTCCACTATGAATGAGT
The DNA here is from genome assembly GCF_030014155.1 of Tachysurus vachellii. Lineage (NCBI taxonomy): Eukaryota > Metazoa > Chordata > Actinopteri > Siluriformes > Bagridae > Tachysurus > Tachysurus vachellii. The sequence goes on along the minus strand of NC_083469.1, from coordinate 6,901,678 downwards.
TTTGAGTAATCTGATTTTTCTCAAATTCCTTGTGGTTTTCATACACACAAACTACAAAAAATACAGATTACAAACCCAGAGTATCCCTTTAAAGTCCACAAGAAACAATCAACTAATTTCCTGATTAATAAATGTGATACTAGTCACACCGCTAATAATAACACCACGTCAGTGTGATTGTCACTCGCACCGAAGTAAAGCCGAATCAATTTTGTGGCCTAGTTAAGCAGAGAGAAGGTGAGATGGTAATTTTTAATAATCAGCCGTGTTAATGCAGCGGACCGTATGCGGTTACACACGCACTGTTTATGACTTTGTTACTACCATGCCTTGTTTTTAATAAGTAATTGGCAGAGATATGAATAGCACTGGGAGGTTTGGAAAGGGTGCAAACGAAGGTGGGATTTAACTTCACGGCTCTAGATTGATGCTTTCTATTTTATTTTATTTTTATTTTTTTGGTAACTACACACAGAAACAGAGATCATAAAGTGTATTTCTTCCTGTCGCTGATTAAGAGTACAGGTCTTTGTACTTTAATATGTATCCTTCATTAGAAAATGTGATTAGAGTGTATCGTACATGGATGATAACTTACTCTACATGGAAAATGATACATATGAAAGGTCAAATAATGAGAGGTGATGTACCTTTATTAATCTCTTGTAGTGGAAATTCAAGAAATGTGTAAATTTGATAGTAACACTTCCGCCCCTTCCACCTAAACCCACCACCAACTGACCCACCAAACCACAGGGACAAAATTACAGTCTAATACATGTATTTCTTCGAGTGTACCAACCTATTCCAGTTATTTCCCTGAATAATAAAAGTTACATCATTATCTGACATTATTAGCCTAAAGCATAAATACTAGTGTGTATTAGATATAATTATTGTATAGGATATAATGATCCAATCAACCTATTTCCTGTACCGTTTCTCCTACACAGGGTCACAGAAAACCTGGAGACTATCCCTGGGAAAGCAGGGCACAAGGCAAGAGACACACTGGACACGGTGCCAACGTATCGCACGACATAATCGCACCCATCCACACACTACAAACAATTTAGAGATATCAGTCAGTCGACAACATGTGTGTTTGAACTGATAGAGAAAACTGGAAGACACGGAGGAAACCTCCCAAAGCACAGGGAGAACATACACACTCCAAGCACACAGGGTGAAGGCGGGAATCGATCCCCATAGTAACTTGTTCCTGTTATTTTTCTTTACATTTGCACTTGTACTAAAATAGAAAGATGTCAGTACATATTGCAGTGTATTGTCTGATATTTACTTAAACTGGTGTCTCTACAGAATGTACAAAACATCTTAATTCTACAAAGACTTGAACTGGATATAATAATGTATGTGTTCAATATATAAAATGTGCATAAGACTCTTAATGTCATTCATAACAAGGAAAACAATTTTTGAACCTTTAACTTGACTTTATTTTCTGCTGAAATTAAATAAAACCTGAATAAACATCAGTTTTGTAGCTAATTAAAAGGTACAAAGTGTATCCTAATCACTTTGAAATTAGAATGTGTGTGTGTGTGTGTGTGTGTGTGTGTGTGTGTGTGTGTGTGTGTGTGTGTGTGTGTGTGTTATATGGAGAAATCACATGAGGAATTCCTGACCTTGATTGACCAGTGTCAGTATCTGCAGAACAACAATTCATTTTCATCATTTATATCTCACTTTTCTTCTACATTTTGACTCCTCCTCTTTTCTCCTCTTCTCTGCTGCTCTTTCATCCTATCTTACCTTCTCTTGCCCCCCCCCCACACACACACACACACCTACAGCCACACATTCCTAAACCCTGCCATACACCCCTGCATTCCCTTTCAGTTTATCTGTTTTATTTTACAGATGATAACTCACACACACACACACACACACACACACACACACACACACACACACACACACACACAATCGGCACAATACATGGTGAAATATTCACTCATTTCGACTCTCTGCTTTCTTAATTTTGCTTTTGTTTTAAACCAATTCTGTTAGTAATGATTTATTTAACGATCATGGACGGAGTCTCCAGTGTCAGAATTAAAAATGTTTCATTCTCAGTAACTCAGTGATTTTTTAAGAAACTGACTGAGCGGCGCCGTTCACAACATTAACTCTAACTATAAACAGAAAAATAAACTTTGCTCTTTAATAATAAGAAAATAGTTAATGATCTCAGATGTATTAAGACAAGACAAATAAAACTCTTTGAGACATGCTGTTATTGGAAACTGTGGAATGATAACATCTCCCTGCTTCGACTCTCCACCACTATTCAATCCTCCTTTGCCCTTCATATTCAGGGTTTCTTCACTGAAGCATCTTTTTTCTTCAGCCAAATTCACTATCTCTCTCATCTTAGCACTTCAGGTCTCTCTATCTCTCTATTTGAAACTAATGGTGTTTGTTGAAACTTAAGCACGTTATCTTGTGCCTTATTAAACTGTAGTAATGCTGAGATGTAAAGGTCTGTGCTGTTCAGACCCTATTCTGCATTAACACAGTCCAAGCACACTACTGTACACCACTGTGTGTGTGTGTGTGTGTATGTCACTGCTCTGTGCTAATGGATAAAACACACCACAAGCTTTCTGACCCACTACAGTTTTACCTAACCCTGTGAATACACACTAAAGGAAGTGCATAGTTCTTATTAATGCTGCTTCTTTTCTGCTATTTGTCCAATTGTCTCATCACCTCATTCAGCACTATATATATATATATGTGTGTGTGTATTTTTGTATTCTTACTTATTTAAACTTTTTTCTGTCTTTATTCACTGCACATTTTCTTTCCTTCTCTTTCTATTCATTCATTCATTTATTAAATTTGACTTTGTAGCTGTTAAGGCGAGGAGCATCTGTCCGTCTCTCTCGGGCTGTGGAAGAGCCTACACTAAACAGGTTTTAGTTAAAGCCTCTTTCCATCACCAAGGATGATGATGCGGGGAGGAAGAGCCCCAGCACAGATTTACCATAATCCCCAGGCAAGTGTCCCAACCTGGATCTGTAAAGAGGAGAGGAGAGGAGAGGAGAGGAGAGGAGAGGAGAGGAGAGGAGAGGAGAGGAGAGGAGAGGAGAGGGGAAAATCATTCCAGGTGGCCAGGAGGACAAGAAGACACAGAGGGGGAAGGGTGTGTGTGTGTATGCATGTGTGTGTGTGTGTGTGTGTGTGTGTGTGTGTGTGTGTGTGTGTATGTGTGTGTGTTAGGATGGAGTATTCTAGAGGGGACAAAAAGAATTTAAGAGTAAAAATAAATCTTGGTTTTCTGTGTAGCGAACTATTGTCAAGACAGGTATGTGTGTCTTGTGTATAAATCCATGAAACACCAAAAGGTCATTTCAAGAGAACAGAAAAAAGTAAAAAAACAAAAAAACAAAACAGAAGGACATACATATCCAGAGAGATAGAAAGAGCGGAAGTAGAAGAAGCAGCACCACCACCGTGGGATTATGGGCAATGATAATCTGTCCAGTGTATGTAGGGTAAGCGTGGCTTACCCAGATCTCTTTGGGATGAGAGCTTTCAAACCGGAGATACAAATAGGGCAAATAGTGTGCTATAAAGAAGAGGTTCCAGCTTCTCAACCTAACGAGCTCCCTGTTAACGAGCTAACAAGCTAATGAGCTAATCTGGGTGCAGGACCGGGGTGAGCACTGTTCAGGATTGGTTCTCTTACTCCATGGGCTTATGGTGCACTTATAAATCTTATGGTGCACTTATAAGTATATATATATATACCACATCTCTGCTGACCTCTTCAATCAGTTTGGTTAGAAAGACTTGATTTGTTTTCTATAACAGAATGACTGACAGTCTGCCTAGTGTATATGTTGAGCCTGTTCGAATGTGTTGTTTCTATAGTAACAGCTTATGCAGGGTCTTGTATGGTAGACACTCTTTATAATCTGGGCCTCATAATAAAAGAATAAAAATGTCTGGGTGTTTAACAAAGGAACATGTCTAGTCGTTGATGTGAAGATTTCTCTAAGGAGACGTTGTAGCGTCTATTTATGGAAGCAGTCTGTATTGACAGAACTTTGAAGCTGTCACAGAAAAGTCTATATGACAGTTTTATTTCATGGTAATATGACAAGCTGTATTTTAAAAGAAATGAGAAATGATTAGAGAATGGTTAGGAAACAACTGTCTAAAGCTGCTATTATCGTGATAATGAGTGGACCTGTTAGGTGGACATAAAATGTACTGTATCAGTGAAGGGATAAAACATACAGTGTTTGGTTTTGTTCTTTAATAAATAATAAAATAAAGTTATAAAATAACAAAATAATGTTATAAAATTGAATTCTTCCTAAGTTTTGTCCCAAATGACGTAATATACCCTGCACACTCACACTATGCTGAGGTACTCTACTTTCTAGTCTGTGCATTTTACATATGTAGTAATGTCTGTAAAAATATAACGGACATATATAAGCCGTTTCCCAGTCGATGGAATTTAGCGGATTAAGGTGAATTTTTTAAATGTTGCAAAATAAATCACACAACCTGGATTATTTTAATAGATATTTTTAATGTTTTGTCCACCAGGGTGTCCTAGGCCATCTTTTTTTTTTTCTCAAAGTCAGCATCATAAGCAAACACATCATCCAAGGTACTTGACATACACTTCTCATTGCTGGAATTTTCACTGTGAACACACTACTAACACAATTTTATTATACAATGGAGCGGAATGGTGCGTAAGTATGCGATTTGGGACGCACCTCTAGCCTGGCAAGTATTACCATAAAAAAATTAATTTGACCAGGGGATATGGTCTATAAACACATTTGTTGATGCTTTAGAGGCTTAGGATCAGTGGGTGAGGGAAAGAGACAAAATGAGTGAGACAGAAAGAAGGAGTGTTGTATAGGAATGAAGCGTGATTTATAATTTTAATTAAAGTCCTCACTCAAGTGAGACCACCGCTGTTACAATTACGCTAAAACACAGAGCAGTCCACTGCCTCTTTTTTGTGTCATCCTAATCAAAAATGTGAATATCACATTAAAAGCTATTGTAAACAGACAAACATAAAAAGATCATCAAATTTAATTTCTTTACTTTTTACTTTTAAGCTATAATCAGCACATTTTTAGAAATCAGAGTTATTGGTGTCATGGCCAGAGTCATGACATTTGATGCTTTGAATATAGGTCTGGATTTTACTGCAGGCATTTTAATATAGGTCAAAGACGAGATGTGTCTTTTTTTGTGTCTGAAGGCTATTCATTTTTACAGAAAATAATTAATGTGCATAAATAATGTATGGTATAAGTCCACTCTTACTTTTCTGCTGTTTCATAAAAGATTTACAGAAGGAAATGACCCATTATGGGAGAAGTAATGTTCTTCAGGTTAATGGGCTGCATTACAATAATAACATCAAATGTATTATAGAAAACGACATTAAAGGTTCCATTTAGATATTTTTGTTACTTTTAGATTTTTTTTTTTTTTTGCCTCTTAATCCATAATATTGTGAACACAGTGTAATGCTGGTTGGTTATTAACAGGGTTGCCAGGGCCACTGTTTTTATGGCACATTAGGCTAGTTTGGGGACAACGCTGTGGGAGGACAAAGCAAGCCCATGGGTGGAATTAAATCTAATCCATTTCTTCAAGCATGGGTTATAACAACCAAAGGGAAACTGTAACTGCAAATACTGTATCTATAAGTTCTAACGTCAAATATATTGCCAAGATTGCAAAAGGGGAAGTGGGAAATTTGCTGAGACCTGGCATCCTGGATAATCAGGACGTCTACAGGGTGTCACAAAAGTCACAATACACAGGGGAAATTAACACCTTTTAGCAAACTGTATTTATTTTATTTATTATTATTATTATTATTATTATTATTATTATTATTATTTGTTAGCATTTGCACTTATTGTATATGATCTTTGAGCTTTATCGCTTTCTATTCCTATTACACTGCCCGACAGGCGAAAATAAAAATCTTTTGTCATTCTAAAAGGCTATATATATATATATATATATATATATATATATATATATATATATATATATATATATATATATGTATATATATATATACAGTGGAAGTGAATTATACAATGGTGTTCCAAAAGTCTCTATATACACACACATGTGCTACATGCTATAGCTTTGTGTGTGTGTGTGTGTGTGTGTGTGTGTGTGTGTATGGAGACTTTTGGAAAACCTTTGTATAATTCACTTCCACTAAGCTTGGGTTACATCTCAACACACACTCAGCATAATATGCATTTAAATTTCACAGCTGAGTATGTTATATTTTAAAAACCAGAATCACTTCCTAGCCTGCTATAGTGCTCTTTGCTAATAATTTATAGCACCAAAATGGCAACAATGTAGGCCTTCGCACACATGACATAAACGCCTACAGAGGCCTAAAAGCTCATTTAGCCTCTTCACGATTTGATGAATATTCTAATATTCTAATTAGCATTAATTCACACACTTGTGCATATATATTAAGTGCTTTGCAGAGCTGCAGTTAAGTGCTGCACAAAATTCTGTTCTGTTTTTGCCTTTTCTGGCATTTTGAGACGGTTTGATGATAATCTGTTATCGTGTATAGTGCAAACCTTACAGTTTTCCGACTGATTCAAATTAGGAAATACATGCAAATATTTACATGTAGATAAATAATAATGATTAATTGCCTCTTCATGCAAATTGTCAATGTCTGCAGTCAGTATTATTAATTAAAAAATTTTTTTTTCTTTCTTTGATGGGGTGGTGGTCTGCAAGTTAATTTGCATTCTGAACGCCTTTCTTAATGTGGCTATTTATTTTAATTTAATTTCATAGCCGCACCAACAGCAAGGGAGGCTTTTTGTGTCAAAGTCGCATTAACCTCTGCCTGTTTAATATGCAGCTCGCCGCGTCGCTCTCGACGTCATGAATATTCATCTTTTCATCGGTCCGCTCTTCCCACAATGCAGCGCGTTACATCCATAGCAAAAGAACTATAACTATCTGAGTTATTACACACAGAGTGCACTAGATAGGGCACTAGATAGGGTGCGTGTTTAATGATCTTTCTGATGATATAGTGCGCTCGTGCAGGCAGTCTGACGTAATTCGGGACGTAGCAACAGGTTCGACTTGACAACCAGGAAGTCATGTTTGTTTATCTCGGGAAAAGTGTAAGCAAGACAATTGCGCGTTTTTTTATTCTAAGGATCTCGGTAGCGAGCTTAAGCATGGGAAGCAAGTCGGTTTTGCCCACAAAAGACCAAGCTTTGAAAGGCAGAGAGGAGAAAATGGTCGTGGCAGGTAAATTATTATAGTGTCACAAAAACACAGCACTTTATACTGAAATCCAAGATAAATACCTTTGCTGATTGAACCAGAAGTGTCTAATTCTAGTTTTTTTAATGTATAAATATCCTGGTTAATTTGTTTCTACACACCATGCTTTTATAATACATATATAATACAAGTGCCTTACAAAGTAGGTTTTATTATGTAAAAAAAAGAAGAATGCAAAATATTCACAAAATGAATGAACTTATACCAAATCATGGTTTATTATCTGACACTAATTTCAGTTGCTAATAAACAATGTCTTATTGAACCAGAAAGAAAAAAACAAACAAATATTTTTGCAATATATTAATAATATTTTTTTTGCATCCTGTTCTGCTTAAAGAGTAATGCCATAATAAAGAGTTATCAAAATAGGGTCTAAGGTCCTCCAAGGGCTTGTGAACTATAATCAGTCATTTTAAAATAGTATTATATAATGTTTTTGTACTTATCAAGATGAATTCATCTCAGTTAAGGACTTTACCCTGTTCAGGATTTCAGGGAACGGGAACAGGAACTGGGAACAACTCAAAAAGCCCTGTATAGGAAGCCAGTCCATTTCAGGAGTTGTTATAGTTATGACCGTTAACTACTAAAATGAAAAGACTGATTGGCTTGTAACGTGAATTAAATAGGTTTACGCCAAACTTTAATAACCATTAACATAAACAAGGATAAACATTCATGTTAACATGAATCTAACTGCAGCATTTTTCAATTCAATTCAAGTTTATTACTGTTTCTAAGAATAATATAAAGATTAATAGAATACAAAGTTAAACATTAATATTAGATATATTTAAATGTGTTTGTATTTATCCCCAATGAGCAAGTCTAAGGTGACTCAGGTGACTGTGGTGAGGAAAAACTCCCTTGAATGGTAAAGGGAGGAACCAGTCGTGTCTTGTATCACGATACAAGACATTTCTAAAATTTAGATTTGTGTGGTTTAACACGATTGAATTATTTGTTAAGGCTTTCCGCTCTAGTATGAGACGTTAGGATTCAGCTTCCGTGTGTTTCAGGGGTCTTCGTCAACTCAGAGGGAGTCTATTAGTTTAAAGGCCTCTGAGACTGAATCCCAATGCAATTGTTAAAAAAAAAAAATACACATTTGCTTTGCTGTATTTTGGAATTCATGTGACTTGTTTTTCTTCTATGCAAAACTATACATGCAAGTTGGCAAACATGTTTGATGACTTATAGACCATAGACATGCAAAATAATCTTGTTTTCTCACCAGTGTGGTTTATCTGAAATTCCTTTAGTACTTTTTGAACACCAAATTATATGACATATAATTTTTCATGACATCTAAAATCCAGTATCTGTCTTTCTCTAAAAAAAAATCGTATTGCATCATCATGATTAAAGTTTGCATTATTTGCACTTCCTAATGGTAAGAAGTAGGACGAGCCAATCAGATTGCAGAATAAATCATTCTGAAGCTTGTGGGTGGAAAAGTGTACAATCATGCAACACTATGACGGTGTAGTGGCTTGTACCGCTGTCGCTGTGACCCTTGTAATTTTTAATTTGGTCGAAAATAAATTGACTTACTCCAACTCCAGCTAGTTGGAGAACAGTACCCAGAATGCATCTGGGTGCACACATGCTGTTTTCCCCAGAGATCGCTGTGACTTGTTTTCACAGACACACTGGCACACATCACGTGCACTACAGTCTGAATACTGTAAGTAGACTGTTTATATTTTACTAGAGGAGATATAAAGAATGCAAATTTGTATTGCATTTGTATTGACATTTATTAAACATGCTTTCATTATTTTTTATTATCTTTTTGCTTAACTATAGCTGTGACAATTTAAAAGCTAACACCTGCTAATGGCTAAGTTACTAAGCTTCTCCATGTGTTGTTCATCATCATTGCTACTGTTTTAGTGAAAATGCACATTTTTAGAATCGTTTCACGTTGTTTAGAGCTGAGCAATGCATTGTGGGAGTTTTAGTACCATGGCACTATTAGAGGACCATCTGTGCATTTTGCGCATGAAAGCTCCACCCACGTCGTAAATTCCTGCTCCGTCTGTCGAAGCAGCTCATTGTCACAGCATGGCGGAAGTTCCCGGGCCTCCACCTCCCATGAGGGGGTGTGGCAGGAGCTCTGGTCTCTGATGGAGGCAGTACCTGCTGTTCTTTTTATGGCTAGCTATTACAGTCTGATTCTGGATAACCCATATGCTTAGTGGCTTTAAAGCTCCAGAACAGTTGTGCAGATTTGTTCGCAGTGGTCAAGGTCTTTAAACCAAGTGCTAACATCATATCGACCCAATCCGAGGTTGTGCATTCAGACCTCACCCCAAGACTTTATGCTCTAGTGGCTTGTCTAGAGCACTACATGCTATTCTCAAAGTCTTGCAATAATGAGACAGATATCAGAATATCAGTTTTTATTTGGTTTAATTCTCTTTCCTCAGCACTTTATGCATATTGTTACAAAATCTTGATGTAGCATAGCACAATGGAATGGATTATATATTCTGGCTATTCATTTTTGTCATTCACAGTTGTTCGGCTTGTCATATCACCTGTGTGTGTGTGTGTGTGTGTGTGTGTGTGTGTGTCTCTCAGCTAGCAACTCTAAAAGTCTTGGAATTAAAATATGACCCAAATGTCCCTCAATGCTGTGGCACATGATGTGCTAGTTTTACAAATCCGCCCACCTGCTGTACAACACGCATGGAACAAGGATGTGGTGCGGTGTCAGCAGGGAATATTTTTGCTAGGCGTACTAATTACCTCGGACAGATTATATTTCCAATTTTAGGCTGTAGGAACATACTAAAAACTGAAAACACAGTACAGTAAATAAAAAAAATCACAACCAAAAAAACGGTCATGTAACTAGCCTTCACTTGCCATTTAACACTTCAGGTTGAAGCCACTAGTCGGGTTGATGGAGAACGCCACAGCTCAAAGCTGACATGATGGCTGGAGACCTTCTGTCTCTTTCCTGTCGTCGAGGGTGTAAACACAATGCTTCATCAGCAGAGAGCGGATTATCAGGACAGGATAAAGATAACTACGTATACTTACCCTAGTGATGGATTTACGTACCTGTTTGTTTTCCATCCCGGTCACTTATGCTGGTTGTAGTATTTTTTCTTACTTATTTTTTAATTAGGCAGGAAAACCTGCATGAAATTAGAGCTTTGAATTGTCTGGTAAGCTAATAGATTTATGATTTTTTTTTTTCAAGCCGGACATTGCCTCCACAACCCTTCATATGGTTCTTGTCAGAGCTCAGGAAAAAAGTCTTGATGGTGTTGTTCTTATCTTGTAAGTGGTGGTGCTGAGATGCGTCTTCATTGTATTAGGTCCAGTTGTGCTTTTTCTAAATAATATAATCGTGAGATAAAATAGTTTCTTAGAGCTGTAATCAAACTTATTTTTCTGCTTACCTTTCAGTAGAGTGCCAGAGTCAGAAAAGAACGTCCCCCTCATTTTCAATAGAAATTGAACAGAAAAAGACAAAATCGGTCCAAACTTAAAAAAAAAAATACCCTAATTGGTGGAAATTGGGGGGGCACGGTGGCTTAGTGGTTAGCACGTTCGCCTCAAACCTCCAGGGTTGGGGGTTTGATTCCCGCCTCCGCTTTGTGTGTGTGGAGTTTGCATGTTCTCCCCGTGCCTCGGGGGTTTCCTCCAGGTACTCCGGTTTCCTCCCCCGGTCCAAAGACATGCATGGTAGGTTGATTGGCATCTCTGGAAAATTGTCCGTAGTGTGTGAGTGTGTGAGTGAATGAGAGTGTGTGTGTGCCCTGTGATGGGTTGGCACTCCGTCCAGGGTGTATCCTGCCTTGAAAAAAAAATGATTGGTTACATTCACAATTATACACAGACATGCACTGAAATTTCTTTTGATGGTCTGTGACATATCAAAATATAATAAAAAAAAGAATGTTAAAATAAAACGGAAACAAACACAACATATAAATGTGTGCACACGATATACCAGTGACATTATTGCACAACCTTGTTTGAGTGCAAAAGCGCTGTCGACTCCAATTCAAATGGATGCATGTGTTTATTCTAGACAGCCTCAGGATAGAAAGACCTGCAAAAGCTTTGAGTACTGCAGGAGCATTTTGATGCAGCGCCTGCTCCACTGGACATCGATTGTCTCATAGAGCGGATAGGAGGAATTGCTCTTGATGGGGAAGAGCTTGGCCTTTCAGAATCTCAAGGCTCAGCTCCAAAACTGCTCCAGCTTTCGTGATGATCGTTCACCTCGATGCTGCTTTAGCAAACAATGGCGTGGAGCAGAATGGCGTGGAGCAGTGATATTCTCCAAAAATAATGAGCAGCCATGATGAGCTAAAAGAAATTTATATTTGGTGTTTAAATAAATTCTGATTATAATTTTATTATGGGTCGCAGTGTTCGTGTACGATAGTCTTGTCAGTTGACTTTTTATCCACAGAGCCTTCGTTTATTAAAATTGTCATTAGAATCCTCTTAAGGATATGTTTAGCTATAGCTTAAAAACTTGGTGAGTTAGAGTAATTAGTAATGAAGGTGAATTTGTGAGGTAACCAAATGGCTGTCCTCCTGGCTGGACTGCACAAACCATGGATCTATCTGATAGTGCGATCGACAGGATCCAGGGTTCAAGGTTTCATCAAGTGGTTGGATAGCTGTACACTGTAGCGACACAGATACAAGCCTAATCAGCTAGTAATCAGATAAAGCTAATGGGAATGTAGAACTATATATAGTACTTAAATCTCAAAAAAAATTACCTTGTGAAGGGAATTTCACTATTCTCAGGACTCACATATGCTTATAATTAATCCTAGACTGTATCCTGGTTATTAATCTTATAAGATTTGAGTTTACTTTTTATAATAAAAGACTCCATCTGATGGCAGAGTATTTAATTTAGCCTCTGTGTCGAACTATAAAGCGGTAAAGCAACACAATACAAGGCCACATCCTTTCTGTCGTCTTCGTTTATGAAGCTGTGTGTGTTTTGTGGAAGGGTGTAATTGAATGCAAGACTGAGGCCCATCAGAATTCTGCTGCAGTTCCTCCAGACCTGCATGCCTCCATCTTGCCAGCAGTAGCTGAGGATGTTTGTGTTGGCGGGGTGGGGTGAACGGAGAGGGAGGGGGTTCTCTCCATGGCAACCGGAAAGGGTTGCCTGGATACGGGTGTGAACAGAACGTGTGGTGTTTGTGTGTATGTGTGTGTGTGGCCTGAGAAGGCTGGGATGATCTTTGCTTCATGGTGGAGTAGATGTGGTCGACTGCAGCATCCTGGGCTGCTGTAGATGAGAATGTAGATCACCGCTTGGCCGTCCTGTGATATTGATGTTACGTTTTAGAAAAAAAGTCAGTTTTGGCTTGTTGTCATGGCTCTCGACTGCTGTTTGTTTAAATTTTTGTTTTCACTCTAATACTCGATGGTGGAATTAAAAAATGAACCAATCTTCACATTCGTGTCGAGAGCCCACATTTTATCAAAACTTGCCGGATAAAATCTAGTGGTTGAAGTGTTTGCATTTGACTTTGTCCCTGAGCTAACATTTAACATATGAAAGTAGATTGAATCTCAGGAAGATCAGGGCTAGCGCAGACAAACTCTATAGCTATCTACTTGATTGAAAGTGGCCAATTATTCAGAGTGCCTCATTTTAACAAGCACAGTATGTAGGCATGCAAAGAAAAAAAAGATTTTAGATTGTTCCCAACATGACCAGACCTGCAGTGAACTTAAATCTAGAAGATTTTTACTTAATGAAAGTTATTGGAATGGCTGTGTGTGTGGAATGTTTAATAAATGGTGAATCAAATGTTGGTGAATTTAATTGGTATTGGTATTGGCTTGCGTGCCTGTTGTCAGCTGTTGGTTGCAGATTGGTTCTCAGCCAATCAGAGTGCTGCCATATGTTCAGTTTATAGTTATAAGTTAGCGGTATGCTGTGTGCATTGACATCATATCATTCAAGCGCCAAAAAGCGATGGGTGAGACGCAGAAAGAAGGAGTCCCTCGTTGTCTAAGTCTAGTTAATATTCTAAGAGAAGACTGAGGGTTTGTTGTTCTCTTCTCCTACCCCTTGGTAGTTTCTTTTTAAGATTTGGTGGCTGGTTACACAAATTCACAAGTTCTTCACCAGTATCACTCTCCTCAGCTATTTTAATCCACCTCTTCCCAAACCCAGCAGTGCCAGAATGTTCCGGAAGATTCCAACGGACACACGGCGCTGTGCAGGATCTGGACAATGTGACCGTAGCCAAATTTCCACCTGCGGTAGCAATCCAGCCAATCAGAGTGCCGCCATATGCTCACCTTATATTGCTGTTAGTCTGCAGCATGTTGGCATTTCTCACTAACTCTAGATTGACAACGTGGCACGTGTTCAACATCAACGTGGTGGACTCCAAGCGAAAAGATGTGTGTGCCATGTGTACCGATAGTCCAATAGAATGTAGTCTCCTTTTGTATTTTTTATGTCTCGGGAAAGTCCTTGTTAGTTGGGGGGTAAAAAAAAGATGTGGAGTCCTTTTGAGCTCCTTCGATTAGTACATATCTGGCAAAATAGCTCCAAACTCTGATTCATCCCAGCGTAGCTTTCCCCTCTGAAATTTCAAAAGAAATACAAACGTGGGTAGATCTGTTGTTTTCGGGAAGTTTGTCCGGAAAAAGAGAAGAACTCCCGTTTTCAATTTGCGCCGTCCCCTCCTGCAGTATTCTTTTGTCAGGCTCTCCCACCCTGTTTTTGTTTTTTTTTTCCTTTTTCTCTTTCTTTCTGGGCTTTGGCAGTGCTTGGTAGTGAGGTGTTGTGGTCTGGGTAAAGGCGTTGGCACCGTCTCTAAGCTCATGGTGAAAGGAGACCGAATGGTATCGCTTGGACTGCTGCCAAAACTCCATGAGAGGAAAACAAAACTCAGTATGGAAGACAACATGTGTGGAGAGAGAGAGTGAGAGAGCGTGTGAGAGAGGCATTATGGGAATGTGAAGGGAGGAGGTTTAGTGAAATGTGTTTGCATGAGAGAGAGCGAGAATGCTTGCGAGATAAATAAAGCCTAAGACAAAGGCATTATGGGAAAGCAAAGGAAGTGTAAAGAAGTTTAATCTGCTGAAATTCTGAAATAACATCACTGGCTTGGTATTAAGCTATTTTTATTTATTACATTAACATCAATGTAAAGATTTTGAGGATAAGAACATGACATTGCCTCTAAAATTCTATTCGATTCAGTTTTATTCGTATAGCAAGTTTATAAATGGAGATTGTTACAAAGCAGCTGTACATGAATCTTAAAATTCTGAATATCAATTATAAACGTTTTCATTTTATTGAGTAAACCAAATGGTATGAGGAAGACATAAGGGAGGGCGTTTCTAAATCATTTTAAATTAATAGTAGACGTCAATGGAAGTATGAAATTCCATTGCAGTTACTCTTACCATAATAAACTGTTTTTAAAAATAATGTCCTGAAGCGATTTGTTCCTTAATGTCTTTCCAAGTCGCTATTACAATTGCTTGTATTTATGAATGACGCATCATACTTTTTAACCCTTTATAGTTACATTTACACTTGCATTATAAACAGAGCTACAAACTCTCTCTTTCTCTCTCTCTCTTTCTCTCTCTCTATTTATCTCTTTAAGTTAACACATCTTGTTATGTTACAGAGAAACCAGCAAGACCCACAAAAACACCTTGCATGAAGACTTTCCCATGGCGGAAAACTGCGGCTTTATCATTGACTTTTTAAACACGGACACTGACGCTTTCTGAAGTACTAAATAAATATCTGCTTACAAATAAGAAACCTCTTTTTCGTTGTGTAATAACGCATCTTTAATTTGTTTATTATTAGGTGTATATTATGTGGAGTGTCCAGCCCAATTATCAGAGCTGCTGTTCTGTAAACTTAATTAACACCTTCTGACCACCGCTGTGGTATCAACACCAGTAAGGAAACTCGTGGACAGAAATAGATCTGCATGATAATGACTGAAATCATCCTTGTGCTGATTCATTTGATCAATTTTTCAGACAATGTAGGAACAAAACAGCCTGGATTTAATTAGATTATTTTTAAATAATAACTACACTGCAAGCCTACATTCTTTTCGAGGTATAAAAGTATTTTCGATTCATTACAAACTGATACAGCCCTTAAGTGTATCAGCTGCTTTTATTTTATAAATATGAGCTTGTTATTACCATTTCACAGTATGGAGCTTTGTTAAATTCTTATCTCAGAAGCCTGTAATATGCAAATGAGCATCTTACAGACAAGGGTGTAGTTATTGAGTTCTGTAAGCTTAAAGGCTTAAGATGTCCGCGCTGATAAATAATGACGTGTGCCACGTTTCAAAGAAAAGTTTATTCATTTATTCGGGGCAAATGAATCCAGTCAGTCCTTTAAGTGTACTTTATTTAGTTTGTTTTAAATTAGTATAATTTTCGACAACTTAATTTAGATGTTGTCTATGGCACGCTGTTGTAAAATGTGGTAAAGCCTGGTGTGTGTGCATGTGTGCCTGCGTGTTTGTGTGCCTGCGTGTTTGTGTGCCTGCGTGTGTGTGTGCATGCATGTGTGTGCATGCGTGTGTGTTTAGCTTGTGTGTGCATGGGTGAGTGGTTGTGTTTGTGTGCTTGTGTTGTGTGTGTGTATTTAGCTTGACATCAGACAAACTGGTGAACTGAAGTGTTTTGTCTATGTCATTCTGTTGTTGTGTGCTTGTGTGAGCTTGTGTGAATAAATATGTTCTCCGATTAGATCTGCATTGCTTGAGAAAGGGTTTATAGGATGTGTGTGTGTGTGTGTGTGTGTGTGTGGGTTGGGGTAGGTTGAGGTTGTTATCCATGTGTTCATAGTATTGTGGAATGTGTCGGCCAGTAAGCAGACTGTAGCTTTAGGCTGCAAATCATTTCAGTCTCCTTTGCCTTAATCCATGCCACATCTGTGCCATTTTTCTTGTAGTTCCAGCATGGCACAGTTGGCAGAGTCGACCCAGCCACCCTGGAAATATGTTAACCACCTCAAGTCCAACATTTACTCTGTAGCGAAGTCTCTGTATGATCGTGTGTGTTTGTGTGTGTGTGTGTGAGAGAGAGAGAGTGTGTGTCGGGGCGGGCTGTAGATTTGTTGCAGTAAGTGTGATGAATGAAGATGCTCTAAAATAGGAACTGTAGCCTGTGTGTGTTTTATTGTAATCTGTTAAGTGTCTCTCAGTGTGGAGGCCCAAGCTTTGATCCTGCTTAGCTTGACCAGACTGAGCAAATCTGCACTAATCCTCCCAGTGCTATCCCTTACACACACACACAAACACACACAAAACCTGACCCAGCTACCTACATAGATTTCTACTCCTTTAAGCGTTAAACTGTTTGTTACACAACGTAATTCAGCTCATGTTCCATCCTGGTGGAGCTCAAGTTACTGTGTTTGTGGAATTGTGCATGCTCTCCCTGTATCATTGGAGCTTCCTCAAGCTTCTCTGGTTTATTTTTACCTCCTAAACAACATTCTAGTCAAGTGGATGAGTGTGTGAAAGAGTTTATATGTAAAGCCTTGCAATAGGCATGCGTTTCACACTCAGGGTTCCAGGATTTGGTTCCGAATTCACTGCAACATCAAGCAGGATAAAGTGTTTACTGAAGGTGGAAGAGTCCAATCGTGTCTTTAGGGTGTAGAAACTTTTGCATGTTGTAGATACATTACTTAATACCATGTAATATTAGTTAAACACTGATCATACGTGAACGCCCTCAAGCTCCTGATTTCACTGGTTACTGGCACTGGAAACCAAACCCAGTTGGCTTCTCCATTACCAGCAGTGGTTTTAATAAAAAACTGCCCCCCCCCCCCCCTCTCTCTCTCTCTCTCTCTCTCTCTCTCTCTCTCTCTCTAGCGAAACATGCAGCCACGGGGAAGCCCACAGTGGAGCCATTTCCTGTTGGGACAGAGACGATCATGTTTGGTGTGTTGCACCATCACACTACCCGAAACTGTACACAATCCACATTAACACACACCTACCATTAGAGTTATCTATTAGAATTTTTGTGGTATTTTTATTGTGTTATTCAGATGCTTCATAATTTCTGTTTTGCTTCAGTTGGTGTACAATTTCAGTGATAATAGATTGAAATTAAGTTGAACTGAATAACCCAGAACCACATGCAGTTTGTATTTTTTTTCTTTACTGATTGATGTATGTGAACTAGGGTTTTAATTCTAGGGAACAAATATTTAAAGATAGACCATGAATTTAGTGGCCATATGAATATGTAAATAAAAATAATTGTTATTCAATTATTGTTATTCAGTAATTCATTAAAACTCAATTTATGTAATAAAACCTTTATGCCATTATGCCATTACACTTATTTTCACAGTAACATATTAATTGTGGTTGCATTATTTTTTTAGGTTAATTTGTTTCTTTCATTTCTTAATGTGATATAGATACACATTGAAATATTACAGTCACTCAGAACAATAAGATTAGATTTCTGAAACAATGCGGGAATTAGAAATAAACAAAAAAAAAAAGAAAATAGGAATAATTAAATAATATTTCAGAATTTAATTACATTTTTTTTTAATTCTTTGGTTTATTTGTAGATACTTCAGTCTGTCTGTTTTACACATGTGTACACTGTATTAAGGCATGTATTTCACTGGAGTGTGTGTGTGTGTGTTTTCTCACTCACAGGTATGGGCTGTTTTTGGGGTGCAGAGAGACGATTCTGGACTATTTCTGGAGTGTTTTCTACTCAGGTGGGATACGCAGGTGGATTCACCCCCAACCCCACCTACAAGGAAGTGTGTGCAGGTAAGAGCTCATACACACAGACACACACGCACGTAAATACACACAGGCTGAGAAATCTGGGTGTGAGACATACCGTATGAGATGCTTATTCATGGCATTTTCTCTTTCCATCTTTGTCCTTGTATCTCTCTTCTCATCCTAGCAGCTTTCTGCAGTAAAATCCCCCACCCCCTCTTCTTCAACCTTTTTTTTTTCTACCCCATGACCTACTTGCATGCAGATTCAGTATGTGTCCCTGTGTGTGTTTCTGTATGTGTGTCTGCATATGTCACGCGTGTGTGAGTCTGCAAGTATGTGTCTGCGTGTGTGTGTTTGTGTGTAAGACTGTATGAGTCTGTTTGTTCTGTATGTGTGAGAGACTGTGTGAGTCTGATATTGTGTGTGTGTTTGACGGTATGTTCGCTGTCTGCTTTTGCAATGTGTCATCGCATCCTCTACAGATGTTGTAAAAAGCTATTAGGTTGAAAAACTGTTTCCTATGAATAGAGATTATGCGAGAAAGTCACATATGCGCTGCTTTACAGGTCTGACGGGTCACACAGAGGTGGTGCGAGTGATCTACACTCCTAAAGACGTGGGCCTGGAGAAACTGCTGAAGGTGTTCTGGGAGAGCCATGACCCCACTCAAGGTAACATACACATACACATATACAAATATACACATGCACACTCATGTGCATGCACCTAAATATGGATAGAACGAATGTGCAAAACAGTCTCATGAGATATGTATGTACTTTGGGAAGAGTCTCAGGAGGTAGAAGCAGACAACAGATTGTGTTAATGTGTCTGAGTTTGGAGATATGAAATACACCATGGGTATGCGTTATCATGGGTATTCGTGCCCACTGGGTGCATTTAGCATCTTCCATCTGCAGTGTAAGAAGCCATATGACAAAATGTGTGTGTATGTGTGTGTGTGTGTGTGTGTGTGTGTTACTGCATCTTTGCAGCTGAGACCCAATAATAGATGAAGAATGATAAGCAAAGCTGCCCTCGAAAAAAAACTGCCACTTTCAAACAAAAACACTCTGCATCACAAGTCATAAAATCAAATCTGTCTTTTTAGATTCTCTGTTTACAGCAAAATCACACACACACACACACACACACACACACACACACACGACATGGCAAACCCTGTCTCTTTTCCACTTTATTTCTTTTACACCCATGATATTTCGATATTTCACCCCGTCTCTCCCACACCGTGTTTGCTTTTTTGTTTGTTTTTTGTTTTTTTTATCATGTGACAGGAAGAATATAACGTTCTGCTAGTCATCACCCAGAAACACACAGAGACGAGATATCAAGAACGGAGAGGGGACAAAATGAAGGAAAATGGAAAGGGTTCAGCAGAGGTGCCAGTATCAACAGTTTAGCCATCACAATTATTGTTTCTAAAACACGTATTAAAGGTATTCGTTGGTAATGTTTCTTCTTTTTAAAATGAAGCAGCAGTCAGAATATAATTCGCCTGAAAGGAAATTCCCTGAAGAGGGACGGATGTGAAAAAGACACGTTGTGTATAATGGGATTTAATCTGACTCTGTGTGGGTGAACTTGGTCCTTCCTTGGTTTTGTGGGCCAATAGGAAACAGAAACTCGTTACTCTGAGCTCTTTGCTTTATAAAATTGGAGGTGCTGCTAATAATGAAATTAAATAGTAACATTACGGACGCTTAAGGACGCTTGTCTCAGGTTGGCAGCAGTGGTGTATACTGTGAGAGAATGTTAATATTTTTAATATTTTATTAAACAAGCAAGCAATCCCAAGCTTAAATCCAAAATCAATGTTGTTAAGCAAATGAGAGTCAAACACACACACATGCACACACAAACACACAAATAAAAACTAATTGAACAAGGCATGAATCCAGTGATGTCTACACACAACAGAGACTCGGCCATGAGACACAAGGTGTGTCCCAAATTACATACTTGTGCGCTACATACTATTATGCACTCACAGCTTACATAGTAGAAAAGCGGCGGTGCAACCAGGCACTGATGGTGGATGAGAAAAGGTTTTCAGAATGGCTGCCTACACTCAGGTGGACAAGACCCAATACTAATATCTTATAAATTATCTCACGGCGTGTGATTTATTTTTCAACATTTTACAAACTGAGATTATTCTGCTAAAGCAAGCAGTGTCACATTACCTGCTGTTTGCTAGTTTACAGACTTTGTACAGGAAGCGGTATGTCTTCACTAGGGATATATTGATACATCATGTACTGTAACTGGACAGAATGTTGTTGCCTAGTTACGCACACTGTCACCGTAAACAACCCCCATCTTGCATTTCATCTTTTTTTCCTTCATTATTCTTTATACAGTTTAATTTACATTTACAGCATTTTAGCAGACAGAGCAACTTATATTTATCTTGTTAATACAGTTGAGCAAGTGACAGTTAAGGGCCTTGCACAGGGGCTTCAGATTTGGTGGACCTGGGATTCAAACTCATGACCTTTTGATCTGTAGTCCAACAGCAAACCATCACACAACTCCTCCTTGCTTGCACACAGAGTTGTTGTTGTAGACCAACCGGTTGCCTTTGGGATACTCATTTCAACATACTATGGTTTGGGACACACTAATTCTAATATCGGGTATTATATAGGACGGACGATATTGGCGAATTGGGACGCGGCAACAAGTCCAGCATGGTCACTTGGTGAGGCAGCTCTGCCGTTACAGCCTCACTGTTCTGACTGTTTGAAGAAAAAAAAGTCATTTTCTCTACTGACGTGCTAGGGCTTTTTAGGCGAAATAAAAAAAATGTAACTACTGGAATTTTCTTTACAGGAGGAAAGTGTTAACACCTCTGGGTTCTGTGAAAGATAAGTAAAATATCTGTGAGTTTGCCCTGCAGGAGTGTTCTGTGAGAACAGGGCCAATTTTAGTTCCTTGGCTGTAGTTCCAGGAAACATTGTCTTACACAAAGTCAGCGATCGGTCAAATACAAGGTTCCCAAACTCCCTACTCACCTTTTTAAAGACCAACGCTTATGTAACAAATGATTACCAAAGCTTATTTTCTACTAAAGATTGTTTGGTGTGTCAGGAATGCATTTTGTTTGTGCTTCTGTTGGAATGCCATGCTGCTCGAGGCGACGGCAAGAAAAGGCTTGAACTGTGAAACTGTGCAGCTGGTTTAAAAAAAAACCAAAACAATAAAAAACACTTTCTTGTTAATATCATATTCCCACAGCAAAGCAAAGGTAATATGAATTAACATCAGAGGTTAAGAATCAGTCTCAAACCCCTCAGCTAAGTAGGGAAATGTCTCATGGTGTTTTTCACAGTCACGATGCAGTGGAAACACAAACTAGGATCTGTGAATTTTTTAATCAGGACTATAACTTTGTGACTCGAGCTCACACTTTATCTCACTCCCTCTCTGTCTTAATCTCACTCTGCTGCGTCACTTCTCAACTTCTCTGCCGTCTAACCACACGTCCAATAGTCCGCTTGGCGGTGGTGATAAAAGAACCCAAATTATTCTCTCAAGTTAACACTCCGATTTGGACAGCACTTTTTAAATTTAGAACAAAAAATTTAATTTAATTTTTTTTTAAAACATTTATTGTATTCCTTATTGCCTAGGTTTGTGGATACTGCTGAAATTTGTCTTTATTTGGAAATTTATTTGGAAGAATAAAGTATCTATCTGCCTGCCTGCCTGCCTGCCTGTCTGTCGATCTCTGTTTATTCATTCATTCATTCATGTTTATATATTTGTCTATGTCTGTCTGTCTGTCTATGTATCTGTTTATCTCTCTGCCAATCTATCAAGCTATCTGTCTATTAATGTGTCTATCTGTCTGTCTCTTTGTCTATCTATCTATCTATCTATCTATCTATCTATCTATCTATCTATCTATCTATCTGTCTATCTGTCATTGTTCATTCTGTCTGTCTGTCTAATCTGTCTAATCTATCTAATCTATGTATGTATGTATGTATGTATGTATGTCTAAGTTAAAGTTCAATGTCTCATGGAATGTCTCATTAGTTAAAAAAAAAGGTTAAAAACAAGACATGCAGTAACTGAGTAATTCTCCAAAAAAAAAAAAAAAAATTTTTTCTTTTTTTCCCCCCTCTAATTTATTTCTTTCTTTATATAATTGATTTAAGCATATGATCAAAACAAGACTTCAAACACACAATCTTCAGGCTACGTTGTCAAAACTCTTTCACTGCCACGTGCCAGAGTCATAAATGTCAGTGTCGGCTCACTGTTCCAAGCTTATTAGTCTCTGGAAATCTGTGCATTGTATATTTCCACTGCAGTTATTATCTACGATAATATTCCTCCATAATCTCCGGTTTTCCCTCAATCTCTTGCCAGGGCTCAAGTATTAATCATTACATGGAGCATTACATTGCGTGTTTACAGTAGATCAGGGATCTTCAGCTAAAAGTTATGAAGCTCCAGTTCTGTAAAATTCCTAGCTCACAAACATCTCGATAAGCTGCAAATGTGATGATTAATGATAAGATCACGACTATAAATAAGATCATATGAGCAGAAGAGATAAGATGTGTGTGTGTGTCGTCAGTTCCATAATCAGACTAGAGAGGGTAAATGAAATTTTAGAAAATCTACAAAAGTCTAAAAAGCCACCTTGTAGCCTTTAGCTAAATAATTTACATAATGCATTTAATTGCATCAGCAGATGATCTGCAACAGAGAACGTTCATGCTTTAAAAACTTCAGTCGCTGAAATACGGACTATTTATTCTTCATACGATGGTTGTGATCTGCGGAATGACGTTTCTGAGTTCGTATCCAGACGTCTGTCTTACCTCAGATGTAGATAATAAGAGCAAAATTTCTGGACACAAACAGAACCATCAAGCAACCATCAGGTAGAAGCTCTGTGTGGAGCTGCATGATAAAAGTCTAACATCCAGGTGGTAAGATTAACTTCATGAAAAGTTCCAACTTTCTTTCAGATGTGACTGTAAATGGGTATCTACGGAGCAGAGGGAACAAAGCGCAAACAGAGAAGAGGACGATGAGCTTTCAACCTTTGAATGTTGCACATGGGGCTTGGTGTTAGCACTTGAGCACAGAACCTCAGCAAAGACTTAGTAGAAATTCTACAAGGGCGTTAAATCACGCTAAGCAGCTTTGCACTTAAATTCTAAACATGACGCAGTACTATAGTATAACATCTATTCAACTTGCAGGCACTTGGTGCTCTTTGATGAGATAAAGCCACCCACGCTTATTAATTATTCATTATCCCGGCATATCCTAGAGGGAGAAATATAGCCTGCAGAAAGTTGCTTGAAGTTAGACTCCTGGAGTTCTGCTCCTGCACCGTGTGAAAATCAGACCCGGCAGAAAATTCCGTCAAGTCAGGCTTCTGAGATGTGACTAGAAAAGATGTATTTCCTGGCTCTGAATGTCATTCAGGTCATTAAATATCTGCTAATATTGATTTAGGTTGAAGATGTTTCAATAGGAATCTGAGTGCTTTCATTAGAACAGACCAAGAGCTTCGTGTGCTGTTTTGTGATTGGCCGATTTTAGTGCAGGGATGTGGAAACATCTCTGTAGGCTGTTTCGCCATGCATGCATAACTTGGGATTCATCCGTCTGCATACACTCACGTCATACAGTGTGTGTATGTGTGTGTTTTCTCTTATATGTTATGCATTAGTCACTACATTGCATTTAACCTGCTTGAAATGGAAAATTCTTACAGGTGTTTGTGTGGGTATGTGTCTGTGTGCATGTGTCTGTGCACAAGTGCGTATGCATGCACGTTAGTATGTGTATGTATGAGTGTGTGTTTCTTCTCTTTGCCTTACGAGACCTGAGTATTATGCCGCTGCCTCCCAGTTCAAAGGGTTTTGCTCTCAGCGGCGTGATTCGCAAAGCAGCCAATCACGGCTCGGATAGCAACATTGCCAGCCAATCATACGCTCCTAACACAGTCTCCTTCGTAACCCCAATCTCATACCCAGCAACACTTACTGTGGAAGTGGCTCTAGGCCATATATGACACAAGCACACACGTATGTTTAGGACATGCATGGACTCTCATGTCATGGACTGTGGATATATGAAGTATAATACAGGTAGATAAGTAAGTGGAGGGGTTTAAGAAGCTGTAGCATTTTTGTTGCCTGTAGCACAATATGGAAAAGTGCAAAACTGCACACACAAGCAACACACACACACACACTCGCATGACTGTTTCAGCAGATTATTACTTATCTACTTAGAAGGGTACTACCCCAAGCCCCCCGCTCCCACTGGACCCCAAAAGTCTGGCACTTGGTTGGACTAAGATAAGAACATTTATCTTTCTCCTCTCTTCTTGTCTCTCCCCCTCTCCTCCCCTTTTTCTTTGCTTTCCTTGCTACCCCTCCCCAGTCACTGCCACAGCAGTTCTGTCGTTCCAGGATCGTCCGATCCCCGAGGCGGCCTGCTCATCCCTGCGCTCCCCTTTTATCACTTAGTCACTGTGTGCATCTTTTCCATCCCCCTCTCCGTCATTCTTACAGCCTCTGTTGAAAAAAAATAGGCACAGTGATGCGCTTCCTCTTGCTTCTGTGTTCCTCTTTTTTCTTTGCCCAATACTTAGCTTTCTTTGCGCTTTTTTTAAGGTCATGCAGTATTTACAGAGAGGTGAGGGAGAGTGAGAGAGAGAGAGAGAGAGAGAGAGTGTGTTGGTTTAGGATGTAGAGAAGAAAATGGAGTGCATGCTCTGCTTATCTATCTCCAAGTACAACTGCTGATCTGAAGACAGCTTTATTCAGCAAAATTGAGATATTAATACAAATAATCAGAAACTGCTGAGCTGTTGTCAGCCTTGTATGTTCCAATCGGTCACACACACACACACACACACACACACACACACACACACACACAAGCTTCTGCTGATCTGGATGCATCTTAATCAGGATTAAGGATTAAGCAGGTTTAATTTCAAAGAATTACTACTGACC
This sequence comes from Tachysurus vachellii, assembly GCF_030014155.1. Taxonomy (NCBI): domain Eukaryota; kingdom Metazoa; phylum Chordata; class Actinopteri; order Siluriformes; family Bagridae; genus Tachysurus; species Tachysurus vachellii. The sequence goes on along the minus strand of NC_083469.1, from coordinate 6,876,516 downwards.
TGGAATCAGTGTATATCAGAACTTCATAACTGCTGATCTGAAGTCAGCATCATTCATTCATTAGAAACAAACTTTCACTCATTTATTCCTGTTGATCTGGAGTCCGATTGATTCATAAGAGCTTTAATATGATGAAAGCATTATAACAGTCCCTTTTAGCCATGCGTGTAACTAGAGCTCCATAACCACTTTTCTGAAGTCAGTCGTATTTAATGAGGCTTTAAACCCTAAACTCCTAGCATCTGTAGTTGCAAAAAGTGGATAGTAGGTGCAATGAGGAATGTTAATCTGCAAACAAGCTAGATTATTTTAAAGGGTTAAACATAACGTTAACTTCATCATTTTTAAATACAGTTTTCTGTGACAGTATTTCAGAGCAAAACAGATCAGCTTCTTTACTCGCTAATCATTGAGCTTGGAAAGAGAGCAGATTATCAGTGAATATTATTTTTTCCCCACAGCTGCACATGCACGTTGAGGTGTTTAGATAAAAGATACAGAATAGATACGGAAGAGAAACTTAGGAATAATGCAATATAAAATCAGAGATTTCAGTTTGTCCTTAACATCATTGCACCTGATGACTTGAGTACTGTTCGGATGGCTCGAATTTCTGGACATATGTCTGTTAAAGGATGGACACCTTTTGTGTTTGGTTGTTTAAGGTTACATGACCGTCATCATATATGTAGGCGTTTATCTCTGCTAAAAGCTTAGTAACCTACCTAAAATCCCCAGAAGCATCGTTTAGAAACATCTGTATTTTATCGGCCATTTTTCTTGGACGATATAACAGGGTCTTTACTGGCATGACAGATTCGGACGGGACTAAAATCCCAGAGAGATTAAAAGTTCCCAGTTTTAGTCTTACAGTCTAGCTGATCTGGAGTCAGCTTTGTTTAATACATCATTAATATCAAATTCAGATATCTGTGCTTTCTACTGTATCTGCAGTCTGCGTAACAGCTATAGGATTTCAATGTCCTTAAAAACACTGAGATTTGATCATGTGTTAGTTAAGTTTACTTTTATTTTGAGAAATTTATTCCAGTTAGCAATATGTAATATATTTTGTCTATTATATGAAATTTCTTTGATACGTTGCTGTTACAACTTGTCTTGGAGAACATGAACACAAACATGTTGTAGCATGATTAATTAGTCCTTTTTTTAATCACAACACTGCCATGGCTTAGCAAAACACTCAGAAAAATAATTAAATGGTTTTGTTTTTCTCATTTGCATGTTACAGACCTGCAGTATTAGTACTGTGAAGGATCTTGAGTCTAAACAAATCATATATATGTTGATGAATACTGTATATCGACTGCAGTAAGTATATTTTCGTATCAAGTGTACGACAGCAGTGTGTTATTAATATATCGCATGTAATTTGCAGTCTAAGCATGTGGCAGTATTTTTAATCCCAGTGATATAACATGCGTGTGTTTTGCAGGTAAATTCTGTGGCTTTGTGGGTCTTTTTTTTTTTTTTCTTCAACCAAAAGATGTGCTATGCTTTTCGCTACGCTACATCGTCACCGACTTATAACTCGGTAACTGGCTAAATCTTGTTCATTTTTATCCGGACGTCAGTTTTCATTTCAGTTCAGCAAGTTCAGTTGTAGCATATTGTCTACCAGCACAACCCCCACCGAGTGATACAACAAAAAAGGGACGCCCCGTTTCTAAAATAAGAACCCCCCACCTTCAATTTACCGGGGTGCAGCTTGCAGTCGGCACGTGCCTCATGAGGGATGACCCTCGACCTTTGTCCTTCCCCCTAAAGCAAGGCTGAAAAAGGCGGAGTCATTACGCTGTGTCAGTCACTCAAGCTCAGAGAAGCAGTCAGAGCTAATTTATGGAGATTGGATATGGAGAGAGAGAGTGTGTGTGTTTAAGTGGTAAAGTAATGCATTCAATCAAGCAGCGAGACAAAGAGAGAGGGAAGACGTGATGGAGTAATAGAGCAAATGTTTCAGCCGAAGATGGAGGAAGTCAGAGGGAATGAGGGTGGAGGAGGACGGATAGGTGACATGGTAGCTGAACCAACAACTTTAGTTAGTATACGTTAAAGCAACTGTAATGAATAAGAATTACAGTCTGTGTTTCTCACCCTGAAGGTCATCATGTGAACAGTGAGACAGATTTATAATTAGTGGAATAATGCTATTTGTTTCCTTGTATTTTTTTAAATACTTCAGTTTTAAAAAACTGACACTCAAAGTTTTGGTATCATTATCGATATTGGAAAAGAATCCGTTATGGTGTCATCTTATTTCTCTGTATGTTGCCACTGGATGCTTGAATTTCCTCTGGAAATTCTGTCTGTCTGTCTAGATTCTGTGTAATGATACTTCGTTTTATTGAATAATATACATAATGTTATGTGATGCATGATTAATTTTTACATCATTCTGACCATCAGTTTGGGAGAGAAAGAGAGAGAGAGAGAGAGAGAGCGAGAGAGAGAAGAAAGACACAGATATAAATACAGCACTGTGTGGTATTGAAGTCTAATCAGAGTGTGATACCATGTGACACTGTAAATAAAGCCAGTGACAGGGATCTAGTCACACACACAAATATACATACATACATACATACATAAATACATACATACATACATATGTACTCTCTCTCTCTCTCTCTCTCTCTCTCTCTCTCTCTCTCTCTCTCTCTCTTTCTCTCTTTTTCTCTCTCCTTTAGCCCTCTCTATTTTTTGATGAAGTGATTGATATATATGCAGTGCCATCAGCACTTTTGTCCAGCGTGATAGAGTGTGTGTGTGTGTGTGTGTGTGTGAGAGAGAGAGAGAGAGAGAGAGAGAGAGTATGTGTGCGCACGTGTGAGTGTGTGTTATGTAAGAGGAATAAAAATAGCTTCCACTCTGCAGTGCTCCCTCTTAGCTTCATGCTCTCGCATGCACACACACTGCATCACTGCACCTGCGGGACAGACACACAAAGGGATATGAATTTAAAACACACATTCTATGAACAGATACAAATGTATACGCACATCAGCAATATATGAAAATACACGCACAAGATTTGAAAAGGATCAGATCACGCTGGCATGAACTGAAAGACACACACACACAAAGACACACACAGATGGGAATCAGGAAACTAAATTGCACAAACTGACACACAGATAGTCATAAGGCATGACATAATTATTAAAGTGTGTGAGCAGATTTTGAATATATGGATGCTTCCGAGTGCACGTATCACCTCAGCGTTCATATTTACTGCCACTCGGATGATACTTGTATAATATTCATGCCTGTTTCATACATAGACCTACAGATACATAACAGCAGAGCTCTGTGTGTGTGTGCGTGGTGTTAGGTTTTGATTTAGATTCATAGATATTTAATCAAATCTTTGTCATGGGTCAGTTTTCAGAAAAATGTGTGTGTGTTTAATTGTACTTTAAATTACATCATGGGTTGCTTTTTATACGTAATAATAATAATACAAGAGTATGCAGGTGTGTGTGGTGTTAGGCTTGGATTAAGATTTGGAGAGTGTTTTATAAGTTTTTGGGACTGGGTGATATTAATAAAGTATCATTTATTAACAGAGTGTTCGTGTGTGTGGCGTGTGTGTTGAGAAATGAGTTGTGTGAATTATTCAGCCTGTACAGGGCGGCTCTCATATATAATAACTGAAATCTTTGATGGAGGTTGAAAAAAAGACCTGCATGAACATGAAGAGAGCGTGCCGATGAAAGAGACGCGGTAATGTCATGAAACATCGCCGTGTCAGCCATCAGTCAGCATATTGCTCTGTAGATCCATGCTTTTGACACTGATGTGTGAAAATGCAATTCAAATTAATAGTCCTTTTTTATTTTGTAGTCTTTTTTTTTTTGTTTTGTTTTTTTCCCAATACACGTTTTCTAATTACAATATTGGGCCACCACTAGGGGGAGACACAACAAACACAGAAGCTAATACTGAAGAAGAACTTGAATGATAAAACAGAGTTGAATAGAAATCAACCTGATCAGGCCACATTTTCAAAATTGTTTTATTATTTGTTTGCTTGTTTGTTTTTTCAATATGTGGTTTGCGTTTGAGAGAGAAAAAACTCACCAGGCTTAACAAAACAATGTGTTTGAACTCATCCTCGCGTAATAAAACCGTCCATGTTTGAAAAAGTCCAGCCGTCTTTGTTAACCTCTTACGAAACCTTCTTGTCCTCTTCCACCAATCTCTACTGTTTTAGAACACAGTAATAATCATTATTTCAATTTTATAAATAATATCTATTATATATACTATTTTAATATTAACGGTTTGGAAATTTAATTAATTAAAATCCGTTTATCAGATACGTGTTTTATGTTTATTGGGGAATGATGGGCAATGAAACCAAAAGGTCAACTTCAAAAAGATCAACCTCGTGTTTAGATTAGAATGAATGTCCTGGCTACACGATTGCATTCTTTGACCATTTAGTAAAGAGTAAAAGAATGAATATGATTATATTCACACTAATCCAGTGTCCCCCAAGATGAGGTTCTTACTCTTATCATCTCAGGGAGTTTTTCCCTCTCCAGTCAAGTCAAGAAGCTTTCTTTGTCATTTCAACCATATATATCTGACGCAGTACACAGTGAAATGAAACAACGTTTCTCCAGGACTATGGTGCTACATAAAATGACATAAAGCTAAGGACTTAATTCCTGGCCATATAGAGTGCAACGTGTGCAACCTAGTGCAACAGTGAGAGATACAAAACACTGCAATCAGACAATACAAAATAATACAAGACAAGCATCATTTTATATCCTGAGCGGCCGATGTGTGCTACTGTCGTGCCATCATCTTCGATATTCATTATCACCTCTAGTTTGCTCCTTAGGGATATGTTTCAATTCAATACTTCTAATTTATCTCCTAAATTTATTCAAAGAGTTCTTTGAAGTGAACTATTGTTAAAACCACTATATTGAGTTTACTTTAATATCTAAGATGTAATCAGAAACAGACTCAACAGAAGTTAAAAGATCTACTTTGTAGCATACAGATGTGGTGGCCTCCATCTATATTTACTGTCACGGTGCCCTTCACCCAGACACTAATCATTATAGTGCAGTGGAAGTGTTAGCTCATCAAAGCCTAAGATGTTATACAACTGATCAGAAGGTTGTGAGCTCAAATACCAGCATTACCAGTCTGCTACTGTTGAGCCATTGAGCAAGACCTTTAACCATCAACTGCTCAGATGGATAGAACAGAGAAATTTTTAAGAGTTTCTGACAAAATGGTGCGAATGTTACCCACACCTGGCTTTAATCACACTCTATAAATACATAGAATAGTCACACTCTATAAATACATATAAATAGTCTGGACATTTATCCAAGGTGAGGCATCACTTGGCATATTCTTATCTAACCTGCCAAACGTTTAGCTCGTGATATTCTGGGTTTTTGACTCGTGCTCGTTTTTGGATTTCAGATCTGTGTCGTTTTTTTTCCAGTTTGTTTATCTCCTGACCTCCCTCTAGTGTGTTGACCACAATCTTGTCTGATCTTTTGCTTTACTCTGCCAGTTTCTTGAATAAAACCGTTTCTTTGCGAATGCAGTCGACTCTACCGCCAGATTTTTACATTTTCAGGAAATCTTAGTTACTTTACTAATATTAAGTTAAACTCCATTTTGTTTTAGATATCAAATTAGTTATCAGATTTTTTAGAAAACCTTAAGGACCTATACAGTATATACTAAGATTTTTACCACAAATATTTTTTCCTCACCTTTTCCTAATATATACCATAATGATCCCCGAGGATGCGTTCTTTTTGTTCCTACTATCATTGTCCTCCTTCTCCTCCTGACTGTTAAAGAAAGAAAGAAAGAAATTAAGGAAGACAAGAATCACCTTTCTTGTCACCAAGTGTGTGTCTGCGATATTGAGACAGTGTTGGTTGAAATACCAGGCACCTTTTTGTTCTTATTTTCCTTCTTTTTATTTTCAACCTTTATTTTGTGTATTTTTCATCCTCATGTCGTGCCTAGGAGTTTTTCTTGCTGCTGTTATCTCTAGAACCCGATGTCTGTAAAACTGCTTTGTGACAACGTGTCTTGTTAAAAGCGAAGTGTGTGTGTGTGTGTGTGTGTGTGTGTGTGTGTGTGTGTGTGTGTGTGTTTTATAAGATGGTTATCATGGTGCGTTTGGTCGCTGTGTCAAGCCTGACAAACTCAGGGTCGGATCGGAAGGTCAGTGGCAATCCCTCAGGGTCAAACACAAAATCAGCCAATCAGAGCACAGTGTCGTGGCTTCTGACGAGCAGAGATCCAGAAGGAGCTTGAGGCAACATGGCCACCATCCAGCACCGAAAGAGAAAAACGAGAGAGAGAGAGAGAGAGAGAGAGAGAGAGTGAATGTAGTGAAGATAAAATCCTATTATTCATCAGTCATTACAGAAGGTCGACCTGAACAATTTATGGGGGTTTTAAGGGACAACACTCTATTCTGTAAATCTGATCATTCTCTCTGTGTGTGTGTGTGTGTGTGTGTGTGTGTGTGTGTGTGTGTGTGTGTGTGTGTGTGTGTGTGTGTGTGTGTGTGTGTGTGTGTGTG